>NC_052128.1:4555317-4559135 GCF_012273895.1 Zerene cesonia | reverse complement strand
TGCAACGAGCAAGATGGCGTCGCCTGTTCAATTTAATTGATCTAGGACGACAAATTTAAATTAAGTTTTAATTTCACTCAGATACAATTAAATGAAATTATTAACCTTATTCCAGTGTGAATTTTTTGAACTTTTGCCATAGTGTTTAGTACTTTTAAAATCCCACGCTATTAAATCTAAATGGAATGGAAATCTCAAATCGCAGAGTAAATTATAAGCTCCACAATATTGAAACAGTATTTTATTGTCTGAAACTGACCAACCGTGCTGGGCTGCAGGGGGCCTTAGAACCGGGCCACCCAATTTCTTACAAACCCTTAATATTTCTATTTCAATTCGTAATTACACCTTTCCGATGTCACTGAACTTTTATAAGTGGACCTAACTGCAGGGTTTCTAATATTGTATTACATTTCTATTAATATGAGACGCACAATAGTTCAAGACGGTCAGCTTACATAAAACTGTTAGCAACATATTTTAAGTTTTATTTCTAACAAACACAAATTGTGTGAGCAAAAAGAAAGATTTTGAATATATTCTGTGATTGAAAATGGAAACATTCTACGTATGAATTCGAAATTCCAAATTTTATAATTATTATACGTGGAACGAGTTATTTATATTTGAATATGGTTTTATATTTGACAATCAAAACGATACGATTCGCAATGCACAAACTACGCTTCCCCATTAGTACATACGCACTGTGATTCATAATACGAGTACAATGCGACGCGTGCGCCCTTTGTACGCACCCTCGCTGACACCAACGGTTATATTGATTTTTTAACTGTCACTTTCCCCAACTTTCATGAACGGATATTATTAACAGAGATCGGAAGAGAACCAATTTAACAATTGTCAATTATTTTTGATTAATATAATTAAGGTAATGATAAATAATTAATTAGAAATTTATTTCACAAGATAAAACTAATCTTTTAGTTCAATATATATTATTATTTTAGTGGCGATTTAATAAAACCAAATAGTTGTATGGACATAACAGTGCCCCCAAATATGTTTTTCGCGTTCGTTTATTTTTATTATTCAGCTCACCTTATCGTCCCGAAACACGGTCGCGAAAATCGATGTGGGTGATTAGAAAAAAAGTCTGTCAACACACGTGTTCGAAATTTGAAAATTCTATCAGATAGGGGAATAGTAACGGTCGCCGCGGCATCTGCTCGGCTCTACCCCCGCGTGCTTTACTTTAGCATAATATTTATAGCACCCTCTATACATTCTGCATCGAATGACCGTGGGGATGTATCATCTGTCTGCAGATCGATTTCAACACACGCAACACTTGAATTAATTACGTTCCACCGCTGCTCATGTTTGTCTAACGTTTAAATTCGAAAAGCTTCTTTTTTCAAACGGCGAAACGGAAGGAACGTCACTTTGTTCGAACCGATTTAAAAATGGAGATACATTTTCGTCGCTTTAACGACACCCCTGCACTTGCTAATGCGAAACCTAATTGACCGGCAGGACATTAAAACATTGCACCGTTCTCACGTTTAAGTGCTCACCTGCGAAACCCTAAGGAAGCAGTGTACAGGATATGGTTCAGTGCATGTAACGACTGTTAACGTATTAGAAAAAGTATAGCTCGCATATCTCTCCTTACCAAGAAGTTGTAATGATCATTTGTGAGAAGGAAGGCGGCTGTATTCTATTAGCGAGTTGATTGAACGAATGACTTTAGCTCTCAGGACGTCGCTGAAAAAATTAACAGCGTCAAGAATGACGGACCATTCAAGAATTCCGATGTTCTTTATTTGAAAATGTTTCTTCCATTTTTGAAATTCAAAGTGCGAGGTTATTACGAGTCGACAACTATTCTGTAACTACGCATAATATAACGGTTACCGTTAAATTTGGTAGACGTCAGTTACTTTCTAACTAAAGTATGTTGCTAGAAAGGCGTCCCACGCACTTGACGCTTTATCGCTAAAGCAATTTCGTTGAGTTATACGTGACGTATTCTAATAACATATATAAAGAAAAAGCTTAATATAACACGAATCTTGACCTGCCTCAACATCGCCCTTCATAGAAACAGCTGATTGTGGTTCCGTGTAGTGATTTTGTATCTATGGGAACCCGCTACCCTTGGAGCGTAAAGCCTTGGGTACTGGTCGGTGAAAGTGAGAGCCGGTTCGTCTTAACATCGCAAGAACTTTCGATGATTTAATCAGAATAGTTCTGTGACCTGGTTTGCACTATTGTTTAATCGAACTAGCCTACTAATATTATAAACGCGAAAATTTGTAAGGATGTGTGTGTATTTGTTGCTCTTTCACGCAAAAACTACTGAACCGATTGCAATGAAATTTGGTACGTAGATAGCTGGACAACGGGAATAACATATAGGATCCTACGAGATACGGACTTACGCGGGTGAAACCGCGGGGCGCAGCTAGTAAACTCTAAAAACATGTAAATTCTTCATAAAAATTCACACATCGTTTGCTTGCATAAAATTATAAATTATTCCTTCAATCGCTCACATTGCTCACAAAACCGTTAACTGTTTTCGCTCCCCAAATTAATAAAACACGCTATCAATTTCCCATGAATTGGAGTGCATTTGATATCAGTAATTTACCAATAAGCGTCCAATCGATTGTATCCCATAGATAAATGCTACCATCTATATATCACCCTTGTTAAACGGTTTCCCAGGCGCACGTGTATAGAGAGTACATCCCTCACTGGTTATACTCAATAGCTTCCTTGTTTAAACGGACAAAAAACCCATGGAGAGGTCGGTGGGAAACTCGTTGACATCTATCCTCCTATGTTTGCTACTTTTGTTTGTTTGAACGCGCTAATCTCACGAATAATTGGAGATTTCAAAAGTTCTTTCACCATTGAATATGCCATAGTCATTGAATATGATCATGTGTGAGTGCGGGCTATATATGTACTAGTAGATAGATAAAATACATTCGTGGAAAAATATCGCAATGTTTTACGAGTCATATTGAATTAAGTTTAATTAAATGGAAGGTCATAATAGTAAAAAACTTCACAGTTGTTTGGTTGCTTAGATTTGGATTACTTATTATAATATATATTATTTTTAAATTCTAATTTTATAATCATACATGTTTGTGTTTAAAATACTCTATATGAATTGAAAAAGCCATTTAACAACCCCTGCACATCACGCCTACAATTCCGTTAAAATATTGAAGGGGATATTTTTTTTATTTTAACCCATTTCGAGACGGATCAATAAATAATGCTCAATTTCGTGCGAACGTGACCCAAACGTCCCAATCGACCTTTTGATAAAAAATATTTCATAACTCAACTGAATAAAGACCTAAATAAAAATTCACACCCTCAAACAATCCGCATTTTACAAATACCATCAATCAAATTTCATTATTTTCAATTTAAAAACACGCTCCGTTATTGTTTTAAATGGAACGCGTCAATTTCAATTTTCGAACGGGCGAGATTTTTTTTTATTCTCATTTGACAGCTGTCAATGTAATGAACGTGTTGCCGCTAAAATAATGTATCGCCAGTACGAAATCAGCGAGATATTATTCTTATTTTTTTGTGGTAAAAATTAGAATAAAAACGGTAATGTTCCGCATAGTGCACCCGATAAACAGCTGTGCGGGCGTGAACTTTAAGTTTGTATACAGCCGTTACTATCCGTTAAGTCCAAATTTTTGTTTTTGATTTTATCCGATTTGTTAGAGGTAATTTACACCAAATAGACCGGGAGATGGTGACACAAATTACTAGGTCATTTGTACCAGTATGGCGGTTCTTCAGTGGTCTAATTACGT
>NC_052128.1:4530644-4554317 GCF_012273895.1 Zerene cesonia | reverse complement strand
TGATTTTCGTGAATGGCTACTCGACGATGATTAGCTATGCAAAAATTAGCCTGGTACAAATGGTTGAATTGTTTTATTTAAATTAACATATTCGCGTAGGTATGGCGGGCTGTAAGTCACACCCGAGAAGTATGGCATTACGCTACCGCCTACTTCTTTTTTTCGACTATCTGAAAATACAAGCATTTTTGTGGAACAAATCGTTCGACACTCGTTATTTATCCGACGCATTCGATTAACGCCCACGCGATTGGGCCGCCGGTGCGAGCGCTATGACCATCATTTTCCTTTTTGCCTTTACGTAATTAGACCACTGAAGAACCGCCATACTGGTACAAATGACCTAGTAATTTGTGTCACCATCTCCCGGTCTAAAAGTGTCATCGCACACTGCAGTGCGAAGTCGGAAGTCACACTAACGACTTATCCGTGGGAACTGTAATTACCCTTGTCAAGGAGTCCTAATTGACCCTTAACGAGTAAACTTAACTTTTTAGTCCTTCAACATTTTTGTCCTTTCCCATAGAGAATAATGTGAGATATTTGATGACGTCTTTAATGACAGTAGCGCCACGCACAAAACGTGTCATAAAAAATATAATCATTGACTCATTTCCCAAAACAAGTGCACACTGAATTAACATTAAGAGTGATTGCTTTATTGCATTTAAAAATATAAGATCTCATCCTATTGAAAAATATTCTATATTAAAACGTAAAAAAAACATTCGAAATTCAAAAAGGTAAACTCTATGGCACTAAAAGATGTTTACTTATCTCCAGTCACAGTCAAAGCAGTGTAATAAGATAATTACAAAACGTGATAGCGACCGCGGGGATGTAATTACATATACGATATCGGGAATTATCGACACCGCAGAAGTAGCTACGTATTGGACCGCGGTTTTATAACGGAAACGGGGTTGTGCATTCGATTCTTGACCAATGCGTTTCTGATTGGATTGATATTCTCGATTTACAATCACCTTTTACTATGCAATTTACTTCCTGATTTAACTCGATGTAAATTATAAATGATTAGCTATTGCTTCGGTTTTGCTTGTACTTTGTTTACAAACAATCATCATATATATGTATAGAAATTTTATAAAATACGCGATTATAGAAAATTTCTAGTTCACATACGTATATGAAATATTCAGATAGGTTTTATCGTTCTTTTTATTCGATTTAAGTTGTTGATAAAACAGACACAAACTAATCAAAGTGTCTATTATTTTTCCGCAATAAATTTAACTGTAGCTTCGCAATATTAATTCAAAATATTTTTTTAGACATCAGCCGCTCATACCGTCTCCGCTAATATTTAAAACAAAATAAAACATAGCATATACACTCACAAATAACCTAGCCTATCCATTGGTAAACGAATTTTTCAAAACGACCCAGTAGTTTCCGAGCCCATTCAACACAAACAAACGAAACTTTCCTTTTATATCAGTGTAGATTCTAAACGTAACGTTCCGTAAAATGAAAACCAAACATTACGATCATTATGTAAATACCCAAGTGTCACCAAGGGCGTGAAAGATGTATGACTTCATTATTTGACAAATGTCCCTTATAAATCATGCGACAGTATCGCATTATTTATTCCTATACCACTCGAGATGCACTCGAATCGCGGTTGGATTATTTCTCTAAATTCTAATGTATTTTCGATTTATTTTATTCCATTGTACGAATACTGGATGCTTTTGACGTGACAACACCCTTTGGGAATAATGCTAATGTGTTAATTGTCTGGTATATCTATTTTATGATATGTCCTAGCTTTTTTAGTTTAAGAAAGGCCGCACTGATCGAAATAAATGATCGCTAATATCTTGTCATCTAAGTATCAGCCAGTGTAGTTCAAGTATTATGTATAAAAAGTCAGTACAAATAGAAAATGTTTGCTCTTAACATAAGAAGTAAACTGGAACGCGTAGGAAGGAAAAATGTCAACGATCGGAGAGATAATCTTTACGCTATTTACGCTTCTTACTTTACTGTTACTCGCGCTGTAAAAAACGTGTTTTGTTAGTAAATATTAAATTTTAAACGAACACACAAACATAAGATTAAACTATCTCATTACGTATACATTTCGGAGAGCTCGAAAACCCCTAATTTAAACGTGAAATTTCTTAACCCTCTCCTAATCAAGGGGTCACTTGGACCCCCCATTGTTGACACCGATGCTTGGAACACGTGTGAACTTTGATTCTATCCATTCTTAACACTTCATTCTTCGCGACAATTCAACTGTCACAAACGTCCCATCCATCTCGGAATGTCCCATATGATGGATGGAATATTATGAATCGAAATGTATGCTAATTCCAAATGGAAATGTTAATATCATTGTAATTATCGGAATTGTTGAATGACCATTACGAGTTTCACACATTTGTTTATTCCTTCGTATCTCGCTTCGTCGGTAATGGACGGACTTAATTATATTGTCACTGTATAAATAGTTGGGACGTTAACGCTCCTTGAAAGGAGTCGGGGATATAAAAAGGTAAACTTTCGTAGCATTAGTGTGTCAATTAAACTGCGCAATAAAACTAACGTGGTTGCGTTGTAAAACTCCATTATAATCAACACGGTACGCATCTCTATTGTTCTACACTAATCAACTGTTCAAACATCGGCCCGGGGGTTATCATTACGTGGAATTTTTATAGAAGTGCTAAAGTAAAGAGTAAAATGGTTAAGAGGTTATGCACACACTCCTGTGACCCGTCCGAGACACTGATTGACAACGGCCCTCGAAATAAAACCAGTCAAGCCCTCGGCCACGACAATAATAATATTGTATTGTGACGAAAATATTAATATTTCATTCCATTCTTGGAGATGGAATTAAAGATATAGAATTACAATCTGAATTTCAAATGTCCGATGAATGCGATTGTGTCCGACTAATTGTGTGTGAACGAATAATGTATGAATATTGATTGTGGGTACAACTGTACCCTCGCACGGATGTCATATGGTCAAGAACAGATTCGTTTTGGCTGGCTCACTCCTTTTACTTTCAAGTAGTAAGCTATGAGAAGCTTTCATACGCTTCACTCGCTATGTTAACAATCAGACTATCGAGCAAAAAAATCTGAAAAATTAATCCTTTAAAAGTTGCGTTTTTAATAACATTTTTGGACTTACGGTCAATACATTGCGTGATAAGATCCAGCTTCCTGATCAAACACCTACGATTTGTAATTAAATACAGTTAGAGAAGTATCACAATACAGAAATCTCGAAGAGTTCATCTACATCAAATATTAAAGAAACCGTTGTAACAGGCGGGCTAAATTGCTCCGTTACTGAGGCACAACTGGGTTATTAACGAGTTAAAATTAATGTAAATCGTCCTATAATTGTTTCAATGAGATGCCAGTGTGTGATCTTACGTGTAAAATGCGTTTCGTATAAACAATAGGATTAGACTTATTATTGGAAGTAGTTACCATTTTAAAATAGTAATGAGCGAGTAAATTGAACCTAATATTTTATAAGCATAAAGTCTTATATACGTTACGTACTTATCTTAATCGCAATGGGTTGCCATTCCTACATATAAAATTTTACTGATGCTTGACCTTTTTGCGTTTTTTTTTTGCATAATAACATGCATCCTATCCTACTAGACCTTCCTACTAAAATTATAAATGCGAAAGTTTGTTAGTATGTGTGTGTGTGTTTGTTGCTCTTTCACGCAAAAACTACTGAACCGATTGCAATGAAATTTGGTACGTAGATAGCTGGACAACTGGAATAACATATAGGCATTTGCATCCCGATATTCCTACGCGATACGGACTTACGCGTGTGGAACCGTTTCATAATTTTACCTCAAACTCGGTTATAATTAATCGATTCTCTAACGGCTCATAGTACCAAAGCCCTAGCCAAGGCCTTATCTAGTACCACAGTCCACACCAATACTGTTATGAGGTTCAGTAGGGTTAGTACACAACCTTGGTAACTGTATAAAAATGATTTAATGTTACTTAAGACCTCCGCTCTCTGTGGTTGACCACATTTTGTATAACGGTTCATTTTATTGCGGCAACACCAAATACGTATTAGGTTTATCTTTGATTATAGTATATCGTTTTACGTATGCTATTGTAATAAGATAGTTGTGAAAGTATAAAAGATTTATAATTAATGAACGCCTTTCAGGTCAAAACAATATAGAAAATTAATTCAAGCACATTCGCCATGTTTCTCATAAAAAAATTGATTAAAATTGATTTAATTTTTAATCTGTTGCTCTGAAGAATGACAATATTGTCTTAGGCTCATACAATGACACTGCCCAATGCGCATGCGTCAGGTGAATGAACCGACACAACCCGTCATTGAACGCAGCTCAAACAAATGAAAAAAAAATACCCAGGATTTATTACATAAAACCAAGCCATAACTAGCGGTCCGCCCCGGCTTCGCCCGTGGTACATACATAGTCTAGCCTTCCTCAATAAATGGGCTATCTAACCCCGAAGGAATGTTTCAAATCAGACTAGTAGTTCCTGAGATTAGTGCGTTCAAACTCTTCAGCTTTATAATATTAGTATAGTATTGATGTCATATGTGAACACAGCTTTATACTTACATAAAATTATTTTGTATATATCATTATTTTAAAACTAAAAACACATTGGCAATTAGTAAAATATAAAAAAGCCAATTATTCAAATATTCATATATTTTTACAAGTTCCAATTTTAAACTAAAACAAAATGAAATATTATGTTTTTACTTCGTTCTATGTTCTGACTGTTTACTCCAAAAATACTACGTAACATTTAAATAGACACGTTTTCCCAACAACAACATTCACAACAAATATGGCCACGGTAGCGCTAACGGTACAACCTTTCAAAGCCATAGGCAACCTTCTAAGCATATTAGTATTTCAACGCTTTTCAATGTTTACGTTTAAGACAAAAGTGAAATTATTTACAACTATCTATATTCTATTAATGACACTTCGACTTAAAAAAACACCGATTTTAAAAATTTTATTATTAAATATACGTAAAACGTTTGAGGAATGTGTAAAACATTTAAAAAATTAAATTACACTGTTCCAAATTTAAAACTAGCGCTCTTTTAAAATGGACCACAGTTTTTCTTTTTCTTTTACGTCAACCAGCCAGGATATCAACAAAATTGTATGCTAGTCTTTCGAGAACAAACTCTTAGTTGCAAAATACCGTAGCGGCGAAGTTATCAAAATGCGTGTGAGCGCCGGAAACCGAATAGCAATTTAGACTTTAGAGTGCTAGTTTATCCTCGAAACGTAGGCGGAGGTGTTTGAACTCGGCCTTCACTCAGTAAACATTGAAAAATAATTAATTTCGAAAAAAAAAACAATTAATACACAATTTCGATTTGGTGATAATTAAGTAATTAAAAAATGAAAACAATTGATTGATTCACAATAACATTTATTTTCATTTTTTTTAAAGCAATTAGAAATAAACGAATATGGAAATTAATTGTAAGTTTATATGATGTTATGACTGGACAGGTATCTAGTGAATACATTAAAGCGGCCTTGGTTTTCATATCATTGAAAGGTGATGAGGCATCATGACTTCTAGTAGAAAGTTTAACCTCGAGCAAAATAACAATACCAACAAACTTAGTTTACAAACAACGCGCCCCTCTCTTTCCCTTTCACTGCACGAGAGCGGGACAAAACACAATCTTTATGGCAAAGACGCACCGTACAAAGGTTATTGAACCTCGCCAATTTTTTACGAAAAATTTTCGTGAACAATTCCCATTGAGAGATTCTGAATTCATCAACACCTGAAATTCTTCAGCTGTTGCTATCGAACAAAAGTTGTTTTTAATGTTGTTTCTATCCATATATCTTAACTAGAATTTGAAGAAAAAAGTAAATTTAAATCACCTCTATGTCATTAACGTATGCTATATGCTAATGTCCACAGATAATAAATAGGAACATGTGGAATGCATTTAAATATTTTTAAGAAATAATTGTCAGCGCAATAAATTTATGAAACTGGTTTTGCAATTAATACATTAATTTACTAGAACAATTTATTAAATAAACGTGCACCTTATCGATATTGTGTAAGTAATTTATTTCTGTTCATTACGTTGAAAGTGATTTATCGTTTAATTCATGCAATTATTAAGAAACCCTATTTATTTTACATGGGTACAGGTACTATAGAAGATTTTCTGACCACTCTATATTCAAGCGTTATCCAGGTTTCTTGTTTTACTGTATGGGTAAGAAAAATACTATCATAATAATCAATCAATCCACAACAATGTCATAGAAGCATCTACTTCATGTTATTCCGCAAAATGGATAAAAACATATTATCCGCTTAGATTGCCATGCGCAAAAAATATGTCACCATCGAGGGAAGATAGATGATAGAAAACTAATTCTATATTAGCTATATATCTTGCTAATATTACGTCCGTTGACACGAGATTACTTGTTTTTATTCAACTATAATCTATGCACGCTTCCAATCACAATTTATATAATATTATTTCTTGATTGAAATGATTTGCTTTTAATGACCAAGCCAAGTTATAAACAATTTCATAATTTAAAGTGCAGTCATCGAATCAAGCTTATTGCACTCCTAGTAACATTATAGCATATTGTAGATTTCAAAAATAGAATCTTAACAATTGACACATCAATCAAATTTGAATTTGGAACATACGAGATGCGTTTAGAAATGTATAATGGGCACCCCGAAGCAAGACCGGTCGGGTTAGAAATCACCGATTTAATCTCGATTGTAGCTATCACTACGCGTTCTAGCAATTATTTTAATGATCGCTCATTTTGTCCTGAACTTAATCGGTTTCACGTATTTTAAATGAGATCGTTCCAATATGCACGTATTTAGAATAACTTTACTAAAATTGTGGCTATGAGTAATCTATTAATTCTTGTTTTTTCAGGTAAGGCATTTCAACGAATTAGTGTCTTATTACGACGGTCGTGAGTATAATTTTGAACTACATGTCGTACAATTATTCAATGATAATTCGATCAATTTGAATAAAATTTACCTCTACATTCACGCTCGTGTATAATTTGGTAACAATTTACGTTGGCATTTGTGTAAACGTTGTAATTTGTCTAAACAACGGGTTGTGATAGTTTTGAATATCTCAGGTTTAATACTATGCTATGAGTAATGCGATGTATGATGCTATTTAAAATTCTAGAATAGTTTTAAACGACTGTCGAATTCTGATAACAATTGATATTGACATTTTGGTTGGGTTGGGAAAAAAATCTGTTAATTCCTCTTTTTACATTATGGCAAAGTAACCTACACCAATGTAATAGACTGGAAACTTGTTTTTTGTATGTTTGTTACCGTGTTTGTTACCGAATTTTTGAAATCTCCAATGGGAGAGCTCCAACTTTGTTCAATGGCATAGGCTGTATACGTACAGCAGGCGAAGACGGTGCAAACAGTTAGATTTTGATACAAGCATTTATTAATTTGATCAATGAAAATCAGATATCAAAAAATATAAATGCTCTCTCTCTCTCTCTCTCTCTCTCTCTCTCTCTCTCTCTCTCTCTGTTTACGAAACTTGTTATGATCTTAACGCTAATATTTGTTGTATATCTGTTTCTTTGTTTCGTGAGAACTTTTTATTCGTGAAACAGCAATTTGATCATTCTGGGATAAGTACATATTGAGCAACAACAGTGCTCTTTGTTTATGATTTTTGACTAGCTGTTACCCGCGACGTCACTCGTGGTACCCAGGTAAACTGTAGCCTGTGTGCTAATTTAATCCAGACTTTGTACCAAATTTCGATACGATTGGCTGTTTTCGCGTGAAAGAGTAACAAACATCCATCCATCCATACTTACAAACCTTCGCGTATATAATATTAATAGGATAACATTGATAAAATTCTAAAAATAAACCCTATTTATTTCAGATTTTTTTCACGCATAATATAATATCTTTTGATATAATCTATTTTATAACAAAAATAAAAATTTATCTAGAATTGAAAACATTGTCATTTTTCGTAACGTCGGTTAAAATTCATAATATTATAACAATCAAATTCAATTGAAATGCAAATCCATAAACGCCTTTGCGACAGTTCATAATTTTTTCAAAATCGTGAGATTGCATACGTTAAAAGATGGAGTTACATGATATCCGATAAAATACTTTCGTGAAACGTTCGGATGTTGCGATAATAAGTTCAAGTTCATATACCTTTGACATATGGCCCTCAAGTTTTTGCCCCACTAACCGACTTCCTAAGGGCCTGATAAGAAAAAATGCTACACTACATGATCGAGGTTAATTTTTTCTGAATCAAATTTTAAATATTCGTACATTTCTATTCTCAATTAATTTTCACAGGTCATATTCTAGGCGTAATTGTATGTGATAATTACGCCTAGAATACGACTAGCACTTGATTAGACTTCAAGGCAAAAACATCGTTTGTATTACTGACCTACCATAACAAGCGAGGACGGGACAATTATTTAAGCATTATTTAAATTGTCCTCATAAGAGCCTGATGACATTTACAATCGCACAATTAACGTGTTAATATGAAATATGACTGACTATTGTGTTTTAAATGGTAAATGTAAACATGACTTCGGATGTAGTGGATCACGCCAACGCAACATGATCCCAAATACCAACAAAAACGTATTAAAACGTTCAAAGGGCCTTTTCACTCTAGCACTAGAAAGAGATGCACGACAGCCGTCTCCCTCGTTTACTATTCGAAAACGCTCGTAAAGATTTTTCGAGCACAAAAAATTGTTTTGGTTTTTTCGGACGGAGCATATAGAACTTCTCTTATTGCAGAGCGCGCTAGATCGTAAATAAACTACTACAACTCGTAGTTTTTATGGGCTTTTTGAATCTGTATCAACGGTCGATTCTGTTGCGCGTTCGAAATTCGAATGTTTAGGATAAGCCAGTACACACTGTATGAGGTATTGCGTTGTATTTTTTTTCTTATCTCTAGAACTGGGTCAGTCCTAATCAAATGTTTCGCAAGGCTATGCATGATTCTGAATTCAAATTTATATGAGGGAATTTATTCGATTTTCAATTTCGAAATCATATTTTTAATTGATCAGAAAGTGTTCTATCTAGAGGAAGCTGCTTGGCCACTAGATGCTATCTCGTTGGAGATGTGCGGTCAATGACCGTGCGAGTAAGATAGCTTTATATGAGCGAATGCGACGGATAGGATGCGCGTACGCACCGAAAAGGATTGAAAATTATTGTATTATTGTTTGTTGTCCTTGCGTGTGTGCGTGTGTAGGTGTGCGTCTAACCCTGTTTAATATTTTGTATAAACTAAACGTGTATGAAGTATTGTCACAGAATATTAAACGCAACCTTAGATTTATTTTCTAACATTTCACGCATATTTATAGGCATATTTGTAACAAACAATAGCACAAAGGCCTTGGAGTTCTTTAATCAATACAAACGTTTATGGTTTCTAAAGACGTTTTGGGTTGTGAGCGGATTAGTATTATTTCAAATGGAGGCCATTTTATTCCTTATACCCGTTCTCAGCAAATTAACACGTTCTCTTCATTGATTCGATCAATAATAGAGGTCATGGATTTAAGCGTTTAATGAAATTGAAATATAAACGGTCTATGTTCTTTATTTAAATTGATTTATTTTTAAATCACCACAAAAATCGCACCAATATGCAAACCTGAATAACTGGCCGAAAAGAAAAAGTAATCCGTCACCTGTCAACCCAAAACTCACTTTTCCCGCCAAACACAATGTTCCCATGCAATATGGCCGCGATTTACTCTCGCTCACAGATCTCTAATGATTATGCATCAACGGTACCTGCGCGCTGCAGTCCACGAGCTTCAGCAACGGACAATATGCATTCACCTATTCATATTAAAATGCAAAATCTGACAATGTCATAAAAAGCGCTGTTTATTGCTCAAAATACACAAATAAGGGCCGGTCCGGTCATTGAGGGTCAAACGTGGCTATTGTTGCCCTAAGTTGTCCTTTCTCAAAGGGACAAAAGTGGTGACAAGTCTTAGAATAGATAATAGGTCGCCCTAGAATTCTCGGGTTATGCTGATGAGATTTAATTGAGTTTATAATGGTTGGGATGATGGATAATTTTGTAGGGCGCGATAATATGGATGAGTCGGCTGTTTATTAATTTATTTGTATCAATTATCTTATTCTGGTATCCAATTATCATAGACGATAGCATTAAATGCCTAACCTCGTTTGGATCAATAAAAAACGCATTACTTTCCCCCATTGTTTACTTCATAGCTGTAATTTCGAGTAATAACAATTAATTAAGCTTATCCAACTCGCATTTTCATTCTAATTTTATGTCATATACAAATAATAAGATAATATCACGGAATAAATATAATTCAATAACTATTTACTCTTGTAAAACTTCTGCATAATTCTAACGTCAATCCACAAAAAAAAAACAAACAATACGAAGAGCAAATAAGAAAAGGCGGTAAATTCGTAAATAGAACATTAAATGATACAACAGGAAACTCATGTTAGACTATCATAAAGTAAAAGATAATTGTTTATGATCTGTGCGGTAGGTCCGGTGAATAGTGGAGCTGGCACGTGCGTATACCGACAAAGATGTGAAAAAATTGTTTGACATTTGTTTATATGCTTTTGAAGCATTGCCGACAAGAATTCGAAATTTAGGAAGACACGATTCTTGAATAGAGTTGTAAGGTGAACAATACACTATTATAATAAAAACAGCGTTTCTTGTACACGTTTCAAAATTGAATATTATAATTGAGAGAGCTTCTTACCCACTCATGCAAAATACCTTTTTTCCTTGCTAAGCGCACGGGCGGCTGTTTCAATATAATCCTTTAAATAGCATTTTTCTCACAAACACAAAATACATTAACATTCATAAATAGGTAAAGAGGGCAGAGGGCCAGCCATTGTTCCCTTATTGTGCCGACGCAATTGTCTAAGTGCCGACACTGATGTGACACCCAGAGTGTTGCCGCTTAATAAACCAGTGACCCACTTGAAATAATTCGTTTAATATAACGATAGGTTAAATAACTTTGTATTGAAGTTTAAATATACAACGAAACAAAACAATGTTCAAAACTTCCTTGGTTTTATCTTATCTTTCTTTGTACTGGAATCCCTTATCTATTCGAACAAAAACGATACGCCTTGGCAAATGTTATCTGAACTAAAATTTGCTGGGAGACATCAGACAGCTTGTCCGAATATAAATATTTCAACAAAGACTTAGTTGTATTGATGAAAAACAAGATTTCCCGCCAAAATTCCTGTACTGTCATATATTTCAGACTACAATAAATCTGCTTTTAGTAGCCGGGTGTCTATAACTGGTATTTATTTTTTGTCAGGTTATACAGCTCTATGTCAGATCGTCAATTCAAAGCAGTACATCTCACCCGTGATTTTTCTTTAGCACAGAGTATGCTCAATACAAGCTCATAACAACACGACAATAAAATCCTCTGATTATCTGTACAAAACGTGACATTGGCAGAATCCGTCCTCAGTGGAATCGGGAGTTGCCATTTAATAAAGAAGAAGAAGAAGAAGAAGTAGTAGCCGGGTTATTAATCTGTGACTATTTTGTTTTCAAGAATTAGTAAGGCAATCTTTATTAAATTATTAAATATTAATATGTTGTTAATAAGTTCCTTGCAAGTAATATATTACGTGTTAATTGGACTCGTTGAAAAATCTAAAACAAATTAAAAAAAATTGTTTAAAGTCGCTGAAAGGTCACAGGTCGTTAGCTCTCGCTAAATTGTTTCCATGAATATTTCCCGCTCTTATTTGTTTATGTTATCTGTCATCTGCGAGTTGGCGGGAACGCGCTGCATTGTTTCGAATCGTTAATTATTTGCAGATTATAAATAAAGCTTACCAGTCATTGTTATGCCAATTTTTTCAAAACATATGCATCGGTTTAAATACTCGTGCAATTTCAAACTTATAAACAAGATCGCTATAAATAAATTAATTTTAAATAAAAATGAATTATTCCGTAAGCGTTTTATGAAAATTTCAAGTGCCATACCGTCCCCTCAGAAATCAAACCCACTTCCCATGCTAATTCGTGTCCATTATTTTGCCTATTCTAATTAAATAGTGGACCAACCCCCCAATTCCAATGGTGTGGGAACCGACGACTGTACGCTCAGTGATTTTGTCTCGTTTATTTGTTTTATATTACTGCAATCCGATGTTTATTTTCACTGTATCCGGCTGTTCTTGTGTATAAACAAACGAATTTGATATATTTTGTATTGTTTCAACATTTAACCATAGTGTAAACAGTGCCCACAATCATAATTGTATTAATTCACATGATAATTTTGATTTTTCATGTACCTTTAATGACTGCATCTTTTATTTATCAAATACGTTAGTCCCTAATATACTTTTTCATTATCTGATAACAAAAGAATAAAAAATAATTCCAAATTTGAAAAATAAATAATTTAATAACCTATTGTGTTATTAAATTTAAATTTCGAACAGACGAATGCCAGTGTTCGCCCATAAAGTGACAATGAGAGATATCACTGCCTACTGCATAGAGTGCAATTGTATGGGTTTGCACGTGAATCCGTTATCGCAACCTTGGAGCCCGCCGCCCGCGCCGGTTGCTAAGTGCGATTGTATCAAGCCATTTCACTCGATTTTATATGCTTCTGTAACCTTATCTGGAAATCTTTAGTTTTACACATTTTTCTATAACTTAAACGCATTTGATGACGATAATGTGTGAAAAAATATTTTTAAATCATTGCATGTTATGAGTTGGCTAATTGATAGTTTTATACCTCTGTATAAATTTCATCAATCATTAAGAATTTTTGCATAATGTAACAAAAACATGACACTCATAGAAACGTTATACAACACTTGTGTTATATGCCACCAGCATCATCCTTAACATATTTCTTTTTAAACGACCCATAAATTATAAAAACGGCAATTATAAATAACAGAATTTCAACATGTTTTAATCGCTTTTATTCTTTAATCATACACAGCAAGTGGACCGTCACGAAATTCGTTACACAATTGTCTTATGCAAATTTTACACAAATAATTACAACTTAATCCCGTCATTACAGTCTCCAATCTGAGGAATTGAGGCGTGATGTTTCTTTTTAACTTTATTCACCGCTCTTGCGAACAATAATAGCCTTTATGTCAACTCAGTAAGGGTGGTTATGTTTTCTGTATTGTAGTCTTGAAAGCGTTACTTTGACATAACTGTGGGAAACTCGACTCTTTGTTTTTATTGTGGTCTATTGTAGAAATCGCAGGCTTGCAATTATTTGCATTTGCAGACATTTGAATGACAATTGGTATAGCTTGATTATTGTTTTGACTTAACAGCTTGGCGAAATACATTGTTAATGGTTTAAATTGCTGATAGTTTTAGATTAATATTCTAAATAGGTAAGAATATTCTAGAATTTTCTTAAAACGTCATATCAAATTCTATATCATATACAAAAATCCGCTCCGTGGCTATACATATAATATTCTAATCAATTGAAATGAAAATTTTAAATTCGAATTTAGAATTTAAAAGCGCGCATTCAAAAACCAATGAAGACTAAAAGCGATACAGATGAACAAAAATAACATTCCCAAGTTAATAAAAGAATGAATGAGTCAATTCCAGTTGGGCAAGGGCGGAGAGGGCCGAAACTAAATTTGCATTGCTGTCGCGAAACGGGTCAGATTGGTTTGACCTAGCCGTTTCCCACGTACCAATGCATTTCATTAACTCTGATAAACATCTGATACATTAGAAAAATATGGGAAAAAATTAAAAATACAATTATAACAACTAGATCACAAAGCTTAATCAATTTATTACTACTGCATGCAATTTTGCATATACATAGACAAAAATCCGAAAAATATAATATTGTTTTGTATAACACATTACTTATAAGACTTATTAGTACTCAAAAGTATTCCCACGAAAATGCCAATAGCTGCCACTTGAATTTCATCGCTCATTAACTATTAAGTACATTCCGAAATATACCCAACGGTATTCAAATTAAAAGCTCTCGAGTCTTGACTATCTCGAACGACCGCTTAAACGGTTGATTGATTGATATCAACAATCAATAACAAATGAATTTATCAGCGTTTTCAAATCGAGTTCAGTTCGAGTGTGCATTTGTACAATCTGTAAAGTGACGTTGATTCGTTTAGACGTCGAGAGTCTGATGAAAATGTGAAATGTTAAGGAAAATTTGATGCGTCATTTTTTGTTATAAATTATTCATATAGCATGATGGGTATGTGAAAACAAACTAAAATTTATAGTAGATTTTAAATGAAGACCAATGTTATTGACAAATGAGAAAAGAAACAAAAGATTTATAAGTAAAAAAACTCATGCTTTAAATTTATTATCACATTTTGGAAAATTTAAATTAGTAGCGAAATACTATGAAGCGTAAACCAAATTCACCAAACTTTTCACTGAATAATGTTAAAAGAGAACACCAATGTTATTTTCTTGGCGTATACTTTACTGATAACTTTATTAATGACTAAAGTAATTTTTTTCATCGTCTACAGACTGCAATCATGGCTGAGGGCCGGCCCGTTATTTGATTAGTCTTCAGAACACGTGCGATACGTGACCACTCGCCTCATGGTAAATAGGTTGATGACTACTCAATATCCACGTATGGATAATCTAGCTCTTCTCAAGGGAATAGCGTGTATAAGGATTCTATAAATTACTAAGTTATAAGCGTTCTTCAGAATATGAAGATCAAAAATGTGAGACGTTTAAAGATCTAACTAAAAATTACGTTAAATTATAATAATAAAATTATGACCGTTAGTATGACGAACAATAAAATTGAACCAGAATGCAAATCTAATAAAACCTCTAATATAAAACTATCGTATTTAACGCTTATGAATTGCATAAAGCATCAAACGTGTCCATAGCATTATTCCAATATGGCATTTCCTTTCCCAAGACTTCGCTGACCCATATTCATAAATTCTTTTCTCCAATGCTCCATCAATGCTTGACCAATCATTTTACGAAGTGACCCCGCCGGTCATCGGCCATGCATTTTATTGCGAGACTCCACAACCCTTTTAATGTCACTTTCACACGTTTTAAAATGTGGAATTTGTCGAAACCAAACGATCTGACCGCTCATAAAGGCTCGTTAGTATAAATATAACAGTGTCCGAGCAGCATAATAATGTCGTAAAAATTATATTTATTGTTCGAAACGGCTACGTCTCAAAGTCCTTTGTATCGTTTTATTGGCGGCTTTAATATTTGATTTATAGCTCGAAAGTAAAGTTTTAATGCACACCAAATGTAGAATGGTAGCGTTTAGATATTATCGTTACGCGCGCTATTAATTTCGGAAACTGGTTTTGGAAAATAGATCACTCGAAGTGGGTGGTCCAAGGCTTCATACCCTTGATTATATCTAAGATTGAATTTTTTGTGAATGCACCGCTGAGCTGTGCTTGTATTTTAGAATAGGATTTGAACACAAAAATCCTGAAGCTACTGGAGCCACTGATGACTAAATTGATACGTCATTGCTCACAATAAGGACAGCGTAAAATATTGAAGCTAATTCAAAATACTTAATAACTGCAGACCTTTTGGCTACAAAAAAGCCGTCCCATTGAGAGCAGGGAAGGTCGAAAAAAATTGTGCATTTATGATGCAGATTGCGGAACGCTTTCGCTGTTTGCACTTAAGATAAGCGCTATCGTTAGCACTCCGAGGCAATGTCAAGTGGACATTAAACGCTAGCTAGCGCTAGGCGTGCAAGCCGAGATGCAATTTAATACGCGAGAGCTTGCGAGGCTAATCAGCACCAGATGTGACCGCATATGTCGCCCCGGACTTCTAAACCACTACACCGATTATAATTGCCCAAATAACTGCATCGACCAAATGTTTCGCACCTGTGCCAATATATCTTTGTTGATAAACTTATGTATAGAAGAGCATATTTTCTAGACTGTTCGGTAAATATTTTGGACGAATGTGAAAATATTCTCAATTCTAATGGTAGAAAGTGAACATGTAATCATAATAAATTAGAATTAAACAAGAATTAAAACATCATAAATATTATCGAATACAGTATTAAACAATCTATAATTTGTTATACAATTTGCATGTGTAGAATTAGTATTGAGGAAGTTACGGGACGTTAGAATGAACGTGGATATCAAATCGCTCCAAATAGCAACAAAATCGCGCACAATAAACTTAGTTATGAAACCGTGCACTTCTATTGTGCATTGTCAGAGATTTCAAATGACAACTGAGAACGCAGACAGCACAAAGAATATAATTTTCGTTAATTTACCTAACAATGTCCCGTTTTAATAGCAAGCGAACGTCCAAATAATTTTAGGGATTACACAGACTCCCAACATATGCACGATTTAACATGAAACGCGAATTCGTTATACACGAAGAATTATCTTGAGAAAAGCGGTATGAACCTGTTATGCGCGGCATTAGCATAGCACCGGCTATTGTGTATTATTCTACATTCATGGGTAAACACACACCAGTCTTTGTGTCTATTGTTCGTGTAATACTTAGCAGCTTCGCCCCTCTGATCCCATCTTTTCTATCCATTGTCCATTCACAATGCATCTCATCTCCAAATTTTGGTCCAGAGGCCGCTGTAAGTAACCTCAGGTCAGATCTCACAATGGCCTACTTCTGTTTTCTGTTTGAAAACCGATGTTTATTGCCTAGTGGTTCTGATACAGACTTGTTTTCAATTGTTCGATAATTTTGAACAATACTTTTAACAATGGAGATTATTGCTGTTTAACGTCACTTAGCTACCGTTTAAGTTCGTTACCTGTTTTTCCCAGTATCGATTTCATTGTTCCCAATTTATAGAGTTGTTTCGGCTCCTGTTTCACTGTTTGAATAATAACAACCATGGGAATGCGAGTTGCGTGCCTCATCCCAATCGGAGCTAGTTTATACAAATTGGGCGGTAGACCACATTTCTCGATTCTAGCTAATGATAGTAGTTTCATTTCAACTGACCGCCTCTAATATCTCATGTTT
The DNA here is from genome assembly GCF_012273895.1 of Zerene cesonia. Classification (NCBI taxonomy): domain Eukaryota; kingdom Metazoa; phylum Arthropoda; class Insecta; order Lepidoptera; family Pieridae; genus Zerene; species Zerene cesonia. Next base: position 4,537,118 of record NC_052128.1, on the reverse strand, counting down.
AAATGATTGTAATTAATTATATTAAATCGTTAGCCACGATATGTAGTTTCATGATAATATATGTTATTATCATATCAATTAAATTTATTTTGATACATATCTCGTTAAATTGGCATGTGTCGTACCGCCTCGTGAATTGTTTGGATATTTTGCTGGAATTGTTCACGGTATTAAGTAATTATTTTGCGTTTGAAGCGCCAACAAATCCGACATATCAAAGGCGATAAAAATTATTCCAGCCGCTCTTGAGACTGGTGTAACTAACACTACTTTGTTTCATATATGGTTTGCTACGGTTAAGAGAAATTCTCGGCAATCTCCGTCGCGCGTTACAGTAGCACCGCGGTCACGGCCACAGCTGAATGCTGATTTAATTTATGTTTATGGTTGACATAAAGTGCGGATGTGGTCTGCTCTCGGACTGATTGCATTCGCCTTTACAGCTCTACACGCCGCTGAAATGTTATCTCCGAAGTGGATCTTTTCTTGCTTGAAACATTCCAATTTCAAAAACAAACATAATTTACTAATATCAAATCCCCCAAAGTGCAAAACAAAACGAAATTCTTATTAATTCGATACTGATCAAACAGTTCAGATTTATAGCTCAACCACCTAAAATTATAAACGTGCATCACAAAAACAAGATCTATAGATCCAATGATTGTGTATGCCGGTAGCCGACTAAATGGCTGTCATCCAGGATAGTTCGAGTGGACGATAATGTCGGCACTTTGATCGGTATTGGGTGCGCGGACGCAACCTTTGATCTCACCGCCGCAGCACGTTAATTAGAAACATACATTAAGAACATGACTATGAACGCACTGTTATTAAACGCAGTGCGATTGACGAATCATTTATGATTATAGAATTAAGACACTATAAATTTAGAAATAAAACACATTCCAGAGCATTTATTATGTTTGAGGCAACCGAAGTTACCCAAACGATAACGCGCTGACAATCCTTCCATCGGAATCGTTTAAACAACCACAAAATCGCTTGAAAAACTTTATAAGCCATTATGTTTTATTAACCACTTACTGTAAAACATCGGTGAGATATTAGCCCCAATCATGGGACATAAAATATTGTAAACTATAAAATTATCTTTACGTTCGGGGTGTAGTTTTTTAAACGCACCGACCGTTGTCAGAAGTCTCAGATAAATGACAACTGCAACTTGTTATCGAGGGTTCTTGAACCTAGGAACACTAGACACATGTGGGATGTAAAAACAACACGCTTTATTGAATTATTGAAGCCATCTAGAAAACTAAATGCGACGAAGAAAAACTATTGGAATCGTGGACATCGTTATAAATTTATCAGAGCGACGCTAATGTTAAGTCTTAAACTTATAAGGGAAACTGACAAATGTTACAAGTATTTAAAATGAATTGTAAAACTAACAGCGTATGAATAAAACAATAAACTATAAGAGAAATAAAGTGACCTTTAAAATGCAAACATTACAACAAAATTTCACACGTAGCGTCCCTCCTGTTTCGTGACAAGCGGTGTCGGGAATCACGCCTAGTCATATCACACACCAGCACATATCTTCACTTAACCATGCATTGTTTTTATAATAACATGTGTTTCATTTTTAAAGAAATTCGTCCAGAGATAAGAATTTAACTTTCTTAAATTTGAAAGTGATATGATACTATCAAAAGTTGCCAGAATTTTCGTTATGTTAATTTTATTTAAGAATGTACTTATTACATTTTCGGAATTAGAACTACACTCGCGTCTAAATTGAGAATCCCATAGTTTTTTAAACTTTCATCCCACTCGCCCATTCAGTAAATGCGAGAACACAGCAATTTGCACAGCAAGTTGCTAGCTACGAGTTCGACACGCAACAATGGCTTTCTTACTTTCACATTCACGTTCCTGGCTCATACGCAACGTAGTTATTTCTACATTCTCTTTATTCGCGTGCTAATCGTGTTTATCTGTTACATCAAAACCACCAAGATATCTTACGTTCATTCCATTTTTAACTTCAAGCCTTAAACAGATGTTTTGCAATTTGGCGGTGTGAGACTAACGAGGTATAAAAAACGCTAATGAGCACGACGGTTGCAAACTGTTACTAACTTTTAATTCGGGTCATTGCGTATTTTACATCCAATCCTACTGAAAGAATTAGTTAATTTCATTCGGAAAGGCAGTATCTTACAAGTAAATCTAGTTTATCGGTCAAGCTATCAATCGGTCCTTTTTGCCAAGTGTAAAATGGATCGAGGCGAACGTGTACAGCTATGCAGTATTGGCATTGACAATTCACTGTTACATTTGCTCCACATGAATAAACCTCAAACGCAATCTGATTCGAATCTATTACATGTAACTGCGTGAGAAAATTCGAGTAAAAAAGCACCTCCAGCGTCTAATGGAAACGGTAAACACACTAATTTCACACCAACATGCACACTACTGATACAAAAAAGTGTTTAAGCAAAAAGGTCATCGTGGCAACGGGGAGTCAAACATTTAATTTACAACATCCTGCTTTTGAAGATTTTATCTCGATAATTGCACTGTCTAGATCTGGCTGAATTACATATGTGAATGCAAACCATTTTCTTAGTTACTTGAGGTTATAATTAAAACCACTGACATTTAAAATTATTTGTACAAAGTGCCCAAAATTACAAGAAATTTGTTTAAAGATTAATAAGGTTTAAATTACGCCTGCAAGCATCCTTTGACTCATAGTGACGAACCACTAAGGCATTTCCTTGTTGTCTCTCCAAGATGTTTGATTTTACAAAAAAAAATGTAGATAAAATTGTCAAATCTAGATTTATTTTTCCTCACTTTTTCATCTATAAATTGTGCTAATGCATATCAAGTATTAAATAAATTAAAAACATGCTGAAGCATAAGAAAAAACACATTATACATATTGTTCACATTATCACACACTCTGAAACTATTAAAAAGGACGTCGATGACTAAAAAGCCCTGACCGCAATTTAAATAAACTATATCAGATAATATTGAACAAATGTTAAAGTGGAATACAATGCCCTCTACCTGCTTGTCACTTATTTGTTTAGGCTCGTCTTAAAAACCAGTAGCAGCGTACTCAAACAGCTATATAATATATACAAACTCGGGATGCGTTTTGTTGCTCTTTTTATCTTGTACGGCCAGTCGCACTCATCGTTCAGGGTTGACTAAGTCTATATTATTACCAATATCTTTTAATCTTTAGCTTTGTCCTTATTTGGGAACATCTCTCTACAATTGTCTTCAAAATGAAACGTTTTCTCTTTCGTTTTACTTAATGTCATAGGTAGATTCTTATAGATTAAATATGTTTGTATTTTTTCATGATCTGTCGTCTGGTTAAGTTATTCTACAGATCTTAACTCTTCGGAGGCGTAACGCAGCGTATCCGCAACAGTCGTTTTGACATCGAATCGCCTTTCACTTGACCCAGATATTTAGGAACTGGTCCGTAATCACAATGCAAACTAGCAGCATTCAATATCTTGCATTGCTTTTGTACTTCCTATGAAAGTTATTAGTTATTTATTCCCACTCGTTCTCTCTACTGAATGTTATATCAACGAAAGTTTAAAATAACAAGTTGCAAATAATTAGTAACCCTAACAATCAATGGAAAAAAGTTAGCTGCTAGGGCATGGAGCCACGGAGCAACCTGTTTTGTGGCAGACACCGCCTACGCCTGACAAATCCGCGTTCAGTTTTTTAATCCCCTCCCCTGATACGTATAACTTCCAAGAAGATTACGTGTGTAGCGAGCACGGACGCGAGCAAGTTTAGACTTGTTTCCAAACCATACGTCATCAAACCAGTCCCGCTGGACGATTGTTAGATACGTTTCGTAAAATGGTCCACGTTGTAGCGCTCTTTCGAAAACACGCCCGCGTGGGCGCAGTCTGCCGTTTTCTTATTATTCTCTTGAAATTGCTTTCAAGGAAATTATGTTAACACGCGAACGCATTTTTGGTACTGTAAACCGCAATTGCCGCTTTTGTACAACTACTGTGTCTTCGGTTAAGGGACATTTGGGTAACGTGGGGTAATTTTCGTTGCAACATTAAATGCGATGTGAATACAGTCCTTTCTCTGAGATAATTGAAGATCATCTCGGCGAAGATTGATGCACACAGAAAATGATTTTTACAAGAGCATTAACGTTCCCAGACGCACACGGGTATTATCTATTCACGTTACGCTGTATCCTGCGGCAATTACAAAGGGCAAAACAAAATGACAATAACGAAAATGACGCTTCGACATCATCGACGCTCGAAGGAAGCGTGACGTTAGAAAAAGTTAATTCGACGCTCGTCAGGATGGATCCTTCACGTTCCTAGACAATTTATCCAACCCTTTCATATATTTTTTATCTCGTAGTCATCAGTGATTCCAGACGGGTAAAGACGACGGATGCATGTCCAGGCGCGGCCTTTATGCGCGTGCGCTGCATTCGGTTCATTTCTCAATCTGAGACTGGGACTTGTGAACGTCGCTTTGTTCCTAACAATAGCAGTCGTGACTAAATAATTACATCCCAATTCGCTTGTTACAAATGAATTTTTGTACGACTTTGTCAAAGTAAAAATCGTCCTCGGCCGGGATACCTAAAGTTCTTATTTCTTGGTTAATGACAGTCATTTAGTTGCAAACCTTTGCAGAGTCACGACGAACCCGTAAAATAACGCGCGAGGCGATGCGTCGTGCGCCCGCGCAGATATTTAGGTCGCCCAAAATAACCAAGCTACTTCGGCAACTCAATAAATTCGGTCAGCGAGCCCTGTCGTCGGATTATATTGAACCGAATTTAAAGACACACTCATTAAAACGCTTATGATAATATTTTGTTTTCATTTATTTTAACATGTTATTTGTAAAGTGGCTTTTCAACATTTAACCTACTTATTTACATAGATACGAATAAATTATAGATAGGTACGCAACGAATTTTTAAGATATCGTTATCCTCCCAAATTATATGCCCGCACGCTAACGTATTTAGCTAAAACATATTATAACTCTATTATTAGGCCTCGTTGTATTAGACTGTTAGTGATAAAAGATTGATAATGGCCACGAGGGCGTTGTGTGTGTGCACGGCTACGCGCTCGCCAAGGCCATTTTGTTTACGCATACACCCGCGTGTTTACGCGAGCCAAATATAAGCGCGTATTATCCGCCGAACGCCGAATGTACTTCCTCGATACTATTCAATGCTATACGAGTGTGCGACGCGAATCCGCCATGTTATTCCTAGCGAGAAAATGGCGCGAAACGCTCCATTGAACGTTTGGCGGGAAAGTTACGTAATATTGTGAAAGTATTTTCTCGTTGTTTGCATCGATAAGTTGGTTTGATCATGGTTTTATTTGTAGTGTCGTGTTGTTTATTTAAAAATAATGCTGCGGTCGTTGGCTTCACGTGATGTCACTTTCAGGTTAGATTTTCCTAATCACGTTGTTATTACATAACAAAAAGTGTCTAATTACTTATAACTGCAACGATAATTAGACTTACGTAACAGTTTGATTTATGAATATTAATATTTTTGAACTTATCAATTGGCACGTGTAGTGTAGTTACAAAATTGGCGGGTATCGCTAAGAACCCGCGTGGTCACCAGTCGGCCTTGGACTTAATGACGTCATTAAAATAGTTCCTGGCTACAATTTGACGACTTTTGTAAAATATTTCGAAATTTTTAACCTGTTATTAAATTAACCGCCGTAGCACTTGGATCCTTTTATCTCTACAAGTTTAAACCAATTTCAAGGTTGAACCAATAAAGAAATTACATATATCCATAGAAAGGCAATAGCGCCGTATTTTTATCATCCAAGGTTACGCGATAAATACTGATTATAACCTATATTTCAATTCTTCCCACATTCATGAATTTATTTGATAATTTTTCGAAATATCTATGAACTTTACATTAAAACGTATCCCCAAATGACAGTAACTAAATTTCTATAATAAAACAATTAGTTACCACTAAGTGAATAGGTTGCTATGATATTTATTTAACTCGTAAAAACATTATTTGGTAAATCGTCAAATCTCGATTCAAATCAAATGGTCATTCTTATTACAGAGTATGGTGTCCCGACCTTGACGTATGGGCGCATCGCGTGTTGCCATGCTGTTTTTTACCAATTCGATCAATTCAAGATTGCCTCTGTTTGAAAACCGGCTCCTTTATTTGCTTTTATATAATCGCTACTAAAATAGTTTATCTGAATTTTATTCGTGGCTTTAATTTTTTAATCAGCCTTAATAGGGTCAATGCGCTGGTTTTTTGTTGCAATTTTGTTGCGCTTTGGAGAATGTGATATTTGGATTGTAGTTTTACATAATATTATGTTTGACGTGAATGTAAATACTTAGTCTGGCCATAAATACTGTTACACTTAATTATAAAAAAATATTACATTTGAATTTCGAATCTGT
>NC_052128.1:4514227-4529644 GCF_012273895.1 Zerene cesonia | reverse complement strand
GTCGTCTCTCCTTCCAGATTTCCTGAAGCCCCGCAAGCGGCTGTCGAGCAACGGCAAGAAGTCTCCGGCGCACAAGCACAAGCCGGAGCTGCACGCGCACCTGCGGCCGCCCAAGGTGGCTCGGCTCGCGCAGGCGCACTACAAGCGCGCCAGCTAGGCGCCGCCCGCGTGTGCGCTCGCCTCTGGCAGCTGACCGGCGCGACCAGCGAGTTGAGCTCAAACCAAAGCGCTAACTTGTATATTAAGCGGAGCCGGGACCCGTCGGCTGTAATCATGTACGGTTCACTTGGAACGATGAGAACGCGGCTGCGAAGCGTAAATTGTGCAAATTAATTTTATACCCCTTAATTTATTTTCGATTTATCGGCTTTCGCCGAGGAGAACAATTATAATAATGTTAAGTAATTGTAAGATAGTTTCAGACATTAATATATTGTAGTCCCCCGTCACATCACAAGCGCTCCAGGGCGGGAGCGGATCGCGTCTGAATTCGTCTGAGCAATATATTTATAATGTGACAATTAATTTTAAGTTTAATATGATCTCTTTGACAATAATTTAAGTTAGTTTAGGGTAGGCTAGGTCGGTGTAAGTCTGGACTAAATAATGTCGAATGAGATAAAGATTTGTTTAAGTAGGTACTCCATTGCAATATTAACACAGTAGCGACGCCTCGGATATGCTTCCACACTCGTGTAGGAATTAAATTTTTACACCGCGTTGAAGTGTCTCTAAAGCTCTCTTTGAAGCGATGCGCAGTTTTCTTGAATTTTCCCTCGAATATATTCGGAGAAATTTCAAAAATAACATCGTTCAATACACTAAGCAATAGAAAAGTTTAGCTTAAGTGAAATACAAATACTCAAAGGTATGTCTTGTTACGCAGTGTAACAGTTTTTTGCCAATTTAATTTAAATGTTAGGGACACGGTTTATTGCGAACATTGAGTATTTGTGTTTTCCGATCCGAGCGATCGAATATCATATTAGTCCATTTGTTTTGTTGTTATATTTTAATAATGGTTTATATGTTTATGATTATATTGATGATTGTTTTTTCAATATTTAATATCTAAAGTTTTTCGAATGTTTTGATGTGAGCATTTGCGTTGAAATGTTTATCAAAATTGTATGTTTCGGAGGCGGCGAGCTGCTCTTGATAAAGTACAAATTATTCATTTCTGTTTAGGAAAAGGGGCAGCGGGATCCTTTAAAAGACACTCATTTTCATTATACATTAACTATTTTCATTTAACTTTAATTAATATGTACATGGTGTTTGTTTGTTGCGGGCGGCGTGTGGAGTCCATACTGTCCGGTGAACACTGGGTTTTAATATACATTGTATCAAATCAACGTATTATATCATTAATATTTAATAATATATTCTTAACCCCATTAAATAATACAATGGTAAAATAATTTAAATTAAAAATAACACAATGAAAATCCAAAATACAGTTATTATGTTTATAATGATTACATTACGCATGTTATTTCTAAGATTACAAGTCGATTTGAAAATATGAATTGTTAATAAAATCTTAAATCATTTTGTATGAAACAATAAAAGCAAATTCCAGTATTGTCCGGGTATTGTAGACTACCCACATTCGCTCGCAACAGAGCGTTCGGCCAGCGCAGGCGTCAGTAGCGGATAGGTCTGACTAAAATAATGAAATTTTTAATGAACTTTGAACGTTTGACTATTAAAGACACGATTTAAAGTGCTGTTGAAACATTAATATATTTATAATCTATGCGGTGTTCGTTTACATTTTGACTTGATTTGAAATTTATGAATTGTGTTACGTAGCCCCTTGGGCAGATGACTCGAAACGCCTATAGTTGTAGTTTCAAATAATTGCCCAAGAACGGTGGATCTTAGACAAGTATTTGACATCCCCTCGGTCATCTGTTCGAGCGACTACAATGAAATATTTAATTAGATTTTGTTTGAATTGCGCCGAAAGCGATGGGCTATCATGTGGTGACGAGGTATCGTCGTGCGAACGCGTTAATTTTAATTTAATTTCTCTAACACCTGTGATGTATTAAATATGATCTCAGAACATAATCGTACTGTATGCAAATGTCATATTATATATTTTGTTTAAAATAGTGTTAGTTACTGGACTGGATGTAGGCTTTGGTAACTACTCAACGCGTATCCCTCGTTATTGAGAAATAATTTAATACATCAAATAATGTTTATATTAATAATAAGTTTCGGTTCTCGTCGACTCACTTGTAAATTGCACTGTAAATTGTTGCACAATGTGTATTTATTGAATTGTTAGTCGGCGAGCGTTAATGGGATACAAGCATACATACATACAAACACGTAAGCCGCAGAGGCAACTCGATCTCGAGTCCACAATATAACAATAGATTAAGCAATTGTCGCGCTAGAAGCGACCGCAGTCACAAGAGCAAACAATGTTGTATATATTCGGCAAATGTTTTCTAATATACCTTTATAGTGTATCGAGTTCCATATTATATTATTTTGTGTAATGTGTAAAACTTAAATTTAGTTTAAAAAAAGCTTACTTCATACGGTATTTGTTGTTTTCTTTCAACTCCTCATCCTAAACTTACACGAGTTAAAGTGCGATCCTGGAATGGACCAGAATAATATATTAAATTAATAAAATACTAAAAACACGCTTAAATAATAGAATATTTAGAGTGATCTAAAATGTCTCACTTGCTCAAGTACACAGTATATGTAAGAAAATTATTTATTCTCGGTGAACATAATCAGTAGGATAATAATATAAAATCTTAAAATACATATTGAAATACCAAAAGCCGAGTTTAAAAAAATGAGAGAGATTGTACTGTGGTAGTAAATAAAACAAATATTTGGATGCTCGTATGAAAATGTTTATTGATATCACAATCAAGTCTACACAACTACCCGGTCACCACGCACCGCGACACAGATGATAAATACACATACATTTTACCACTTAGTACACCGGCCGTAGCCGCTACGTACGTTATACAAATCTAAGTAATACAATACAGAAAAGAAACAAGAAATATGCAAAAATAGCGTGCCGTAAACAATAGTTTCAATCTAATTATTTAATGTAAGGCGGAGACTACGTGTTTACAATATAAATAAAACACCTAAAGAGTAGAAAACTTCTACGCTATCAGCTATTTAGAGGAGTTTATACGAAATACAAAAGTACACAACATTGCGTTAGTGCAAATATATCATTGATATTGAGAGGCAAATTAAAGAAATGCAAACTATAAGTTATTGTCTCAAAATACCCCTCAGAATCTGCAGGCATTAGGTACATAAAATATTTAAACACGCGCCTGAACACGCAATAAATACCACAACATTAATATTTAATTATCACTATTTACAATACATTAGTAGAACATTACACTTAGGCACATCGATTGTTATAAAATTATGATTTAATTCGAAAAAGTGTCCTGAGAGCCGCGACACCTCAGGTGACATCTATATTAGCTACCACATTAAAACATTTATGTGTTAAATAACTTCGTACGTGTGGGGTTAATTTAAAAATATTTAAGATTTCTAAACACTGGAGTTACGCAAATCGAATGATTTTTATCTAATACAACATTAACTTTAGAAATTTAGAAACAATTCGAATATAACTTCATTTTCTTATATCACGCTATGTATATAAGAAAAGAGCTTAAAGCATCGGAGACTTCGGGGCGAGATTGATTAATTTGTACTTTAAATTATCCCCTAATCTCGAGCAGTGTCAGTTAGCGTACGGTTAATATTAGTTACATTTGTGTTAAAAGATATATTACTCTATGTATGTTGGTCGTAATCGTACGTTTACAGAATCTAAACTAGCACGAGTAGGTACGAGTAAGTGGGCGCGCCCTACCGCGCCACTAGACACCGATATACAAAATCTCACTGGACGCTAATCGGATACACTTATCTGTTATATACGTAGAAAACAGCTAATATGAATAATTTGGACATTAAAATCACATTATACAGAAATAAACATTCAGATATCTATCTAGAAACGGCGATCTAAGTTATTCAAAGTTGGTGCAAGAACGACAACGAGAATTACTTATAACGAGATATTAAATTTTGAATTCAAAAGTATGAGAAAGTTACAATACAATATAGAAATTGTGAATTATTTTTTATAGAGAAAAAAGAACTTTAAAGTCTGAATAATCAAAAGAGTTGAGAAGATTACCAATTTTTTATGGAAAAATGTATATTTTAAAATTTTACATCGTTTTAAACGACTCATTACTTACAATTATTAATAACTTCTCGATGTCGTGGTTCCTATAGAATATAAACATCTATAATATATACTTATGCTCACTACGACCGTGGCTTTAAACTTTAAAGATATCTAATTCAAAAGCCGCCACTAGTGCTCCTACACCCCTGATATATCTTGCAACTGCGGTGTGAACCATGGGCGCTCAATCGGAACTTTCCAACACTCAAACCGCAATGCCCTGAGAAACTATAGCCCTAGTCCACCTATAAGCTCTATATAAATATAAAATATCTTAAATATCTAAGATAGATAAGATTCAAAAGTCAGTTTGGTGTCGAAATCTGAGTCGTAGTTAAAATGAAATACACGTAGTAAATAGAAGCAGTCCAGCTGATCGTCGCACGCGCGAAAAGGTACGAAAATTGGACGGCAAAATATTTTGGTGAGAAGTCTGAATATTATATAAAGATATTTAGTATAAATCTACACATTTATACGAACAGTGACGTAATAATCGAGACTAAAAACTATGCATACACCGTGTATCTATGAATAAACATTGATCGATTGTTGTCCTTTAAAGCTAATCGCTATAAAATAAACTGCGTAGAGACTGGACCGCTGAATACTCTAACCGTACACTACACACGAATCACATTTATTAAAAGACAGTGTAAAAATAATGCTCATAAATATTGGCCTATAAGATAATTAGAATTCATTGTACTTTATCTATTTGAAGCTTATATTATTATCACACATACCCTATTAGGTAGATATCAAACGTCGAATATATAAAAGTTAACTCTATGTTCATTTAGCAGCGAACTAAGCTTGGCTAACTTCGGCGTCGCTCGAGCTGCGCCAGCGACAAACGCAGACAATTCTAATATAAACACTACTTTAACAAATGTGATAATCAGACTTGTAATTTGTAACCATATTTAGTTTGTTTCTACGTTCATTCTGTTTCGTGTTACATAGCGAATTCCGCAGGCGTTAGTTTTACCGGCTCGTTCCAAACACTCAATGGATATGTGGTGCCATATACTTGTCTACTGTGTAACTATTTGTTTCTACAAGCCACATCTAAGCCCATATAAACATTCAGTCGAGTTAAAAATGTATAGGTACTAGGTAATAGTAATTGTAAAAATCGTATTTTAATTAGGATTGAGTATTTACACGTATTCTATGAGTTTAGATTTGATAATTTCGAATTCAAAACGTTCGTGATGTAAAGTGCGTAAAGTTAAATCAAAAATTATTAATAACAGCCACATGAAATCCGCAATTACGTGTTTTGTGATGATATTGATATAATAATTAGTAAATTAGCGGCATTCTCTCTTCACAATAATTATAGCTATAATCTAATATTTAACGACAAAGTTTTTTATAATTTACTCAGTTCCAAGTTTATCGAGCAGAGAGTGTATATTTAGTAAATCGTATCAGCTCGAAACAGATAACTGTGTATAATTCAAGTAGTTTTCAAATAACCGTCGAGAAATTTCACGTCGTGTGTGGATATTAAAATCTAGTTTCTGATTTGCGCTAAGGACATCTAAACTAGAGGTCTATCGGACTATAGGGGGGCGAAGGGAGATCTACAATAATTAGCAAACAAATAATAATGATTATTGTCTGACACTGGGTTATTGTCTAGACAGCAGCTCTGGCGTCGTCGCCACACTATTGACTATAGAATGCACGCGGCGGGACTCGACCGGTCACAATCCAAGCATTATCGTCTATTATATTCAAATAAGTTGCGGCCTTCGCATATCGAATCCAACCGACTGCAAAGACCGTTCGTTTCTAAGCCATCGGCACATCAACTAGACAGGCCCAAACTAATAAAAAAACCTAATAAAAACCAATAAAAAATATAGGAAAGGGAGAAAAAAATAAAAGTAAAATAAAAAGGGGTATTTGGATGTTTATTTACAATTCTCTCATAATAACTATGCGATTATTAATGAAGATAAAACCTTAAGCAACATCAGTGCTAGCCCCTGATCACCCACATCTTATTTAGGTTAATGCTCTCCACTCGCGCCACAAGGACTTACAATCTAGACATTAAAAACGTAATATACCCAATATTTTATATAGTATTTAGCGCGTACCGTCGGTACATGTTCAAATGTTAACTTAAATCACTAAAACTACAGTTTCACCGGCCGTTAACGATAAAATATAAGTTCGGAGCGATCACAGTAGGCCTTGCGCGTGCGCATCGAGGCGTCGACGCGTTACATCGCGGGCTTTGTACATCGGTTACATACCGTTTCAATAATAATTATTGTCAAAATAATCTTAAAATCAGAGTGCGTTTACGTGTTGCGGTGAAACTCGAACGTGCGCCAACTCTCGCCAGTTTGTGTGCGAACGCGATCCCATCCATATACGTGTATACGAAAAATTAAATTCCCATTTTAAACAACTTATTGCAACAACCCAAAATTTACATTCCCAATCGCTTAATCACAGCGGCCGACGGACAGGCGCGTGCCGACCGTGCCGACCGTGCCGACCGCACGTGAGCGTGCCCCATATACAAAAACGACGACCAAGCGATACATTTCACTAAAAAGAAAGAAAAAAAGAACTCCGTTACAAACATTCCATTTGACTTAACCCAAAGCTCCGATACGGACACATTTACAATAATTAAATGAAAACGATACGCACGCCGATAGAACATCTACAATAAATCGAGGGTTCCCCACCGCCCGTGCACATCGGAGATCATTGACTAAGCCTCGAGCGAGGGCAATCTCTCTGCTACAATAACATATTTGTAGGAAAAACTCTCATAAAACACGCAATCAGTTTAGCGATACTGATAGGGAACTTATTGAAAATTCACGTTTTTTTAATTAAGAATAGAATAAACAGAAAAGCGTATATATCAAATACAATATAACAAAGGAAATATTTAAAATTGAAACGTTGAACAAACCGAAAGCGTGTTCTATGGTTATAAATTAAAAACATAAGCATCGTAAAGATCAGACAAATAGCTGCGAGCGCATTGGCATTTTAGTGCGCATTTGATTTATTATTATCCCCTCCGTTTACATTAAACATTTCATCAATATCGATACAGCCATTCGTGTGATCTGTGCAATGTTTAGATACACGAAAAATAATAAAACTACAGTAACTAATTAAAAATTACAATGAATTATTGTCAGGCAGCAAGCTACAACATAATTATTTGTTTAAAACAAAACAGTTTTGGTGGTTATTACAACTAAGTTTATATTTTTTATTTGATTGTTTTTTTTTCTTTAATAATACTTAATGTAAAAAAGGAAATTAAAAACGACTCTATTTATATAGGAAATAATAATAAAAATTGACAAACATATGTTGCTTAAATCATAAATCATACGCTAGGCGGCCGTTAATGCCAAAATTTAATATACTTATAAATTAACGTTTTAATATTTAATAAAATAAAATTGTATTGTTTGTATCATTAGTAGTGATATATAAAACGGGCCTGTCTGTCCGTTACACCCAGTCACAGTAGACACGTTAGAAATTAGCAAATCATAAGAAGCGTCAAACTTTTCACACAAGACGGTCGCAACCAGACAAGAACAAGGTAACGGAAAAATACACTTTTACACGACATTTTCAAAATCAAATACCATCTGTTGCACGAACAAACGACACTGAAAACCAGCAAACATTTAAAACCCCCCTTGACGCCATAAGCATTGTCTCACATTAAATTTTTTAACCATCATAATAAGAAGAAAAAAAAAATGTATTTTTCCATTATTCACCACCCAGTCCGAAGCGGCCATCTTGTCTACTACAAAAAATAAAACCATCAAATCCAATTCAATCTACCTAACGAATATACAAGTGTTACCTACACGATAAAACTCTTAAATAACATATAATATTCCATCTAACGGCTAGACATATCCATCACCGCGTACTACACATATTAATATCTACAGAGAAAAAAACATTTTATTTACGATTATCATAATATTATATATTAATTATAAAAAAAAAACACAGCATCGATTACAGATGGACCTAAACTATCTGATATGGAACGTAAGATCGCATACCTTAAGCGAATCCGAAACGCTATAAAATAAAATAGAAAGAAAATGAAAAAATCATATAATTGACGTAATCATCGCGTAAAAAGGACGAACTCAATATTCGCTACAAACATCGACACATTGTTAATAAACATCCCATCAAATTTGGTACAGACACTAATTCCTACTATAAAACATTAGTAAATGCAACCTACTCGCCTAACTCCAAAGGAAATAAATTTACAATTTAATATTATACATAATATAGTACTGTGCCGCGGCGGTGGCCGGCCAGCGCATATGTTTTGTGTGTCCGTCACGCTGCAGCCGCCCACCGACGCGACGAACACCGATATACATTTCACTAGCAACGCGTATACTTTAAGAAATAAAGCGTCTAACCTAATACACCGATAACGATGCGGTTCGCAGCGATTACACACGTGTACATCGCATACATCAAGTTTAAATCGGAACGTAACGTCGAATCGAGACGTTGGGTTGCAATTTAAACGCTTTAAATACAAACAAAAATAGAACGGTTTAAAAATAGCGCTTTTGCCGGTTTTCTTTTTTTTTTAAATCGGTCAAAATATTCACAGAGAAAATGATAAGAAACCGTGCGAAATCGCGTCTCTACACACTAGTCATAAGATTTTGGATTAAAAAAATTGCAGTGTGATAAATAACTCCATTAGTTTGCCGCTCGGCGCCGCTTGCGGCCGCTCAATATCCAACCATATTTGTTGCGCCCGCAAGCGGCGCGAGCGCACGCTTTGGCCCTTCGTCGAGTGAATACCAACCGAGAAATCAAACATCAAATCAAATCAAATATTGGTATCCATTCGGTACAAAAACAAAAGAACACAATCGTGCCGTCCCTTTTGATTGCGATATAAAAGAGCGAGACGGCGCGATATAATCATTTACAACGTCGTATTCGTAATCACCGATCAATGATGACGTCACATACACGCGGAGACATTAGCTCTATCGACGATCGATTATAAATAACACATAATATAACATAAATCAATTATGAATGTTTAAAATCGTAAACTATTATACAGTGCATCGCGTAGACACTATCAGTATGTCTCCGCAAAAATTAAAAACAAATTAAAGTTCAATAATCCCGCGTTCGTGATCACGCTCACGAGCGGTGATATATTTCGCTCACGGTCACATCGATTCCTCACGGTCACACCATACACATTGACCGTGTTGATCCTTACGCGTTCCGTTGTGACCATACGCCATCGTAGTTGTCATGTCACGACCATTACCATTTTGACGTATCACTTCCATCCTTAAATTCCTCGATGTTCACATTATATCAAATGTTGTTGAGTATTTTATTCCCAATAAAGTCATGACAATCGCTCACGATCACAACTCTTCCCCAATTCATCACAATGACGGTCATGACTCCACCCAAAACGCTCACGGTCACAACACCGCCAACCGCTCACGGTCACAATACCGCCAACCGCTCACGGTCACAACACCGCCAACCGCTCACGGTCACCACACCGCCAACCGCTCACGGTCGCGAAGCCGGCGAGCGGCGAGCGGCGAGGGTGAGGGCGGGCGCGCTCAGTCGGTGTACCAGAGGTGCTGGTGCGGGTGCTGGTGCACGAGGTAGGTGGGCGAGTAGGGCTGCAGGTAGCCGGGCAGCCGCGCGCCGCTCGCGTGGTGCGCCGGCGGCGGCCCGCCCACGCCGCCCACGCCGCCCACTCCACCCACGCCGCTCACACCGCCGCTGGAATTCATTCAATCTTTATATATAAAACGCGGACGTGTGTTTTAATTGACTGATCTGTCTACTCTCAGCGCCTAACAGATACGATATTCAAGAAAAAAGTTCATATGTATTAACTTTATAAAAGTACTCTAAGTTTATGGAGTGCGTAGCCGCGGACAAAAGCTATTGACATAATATTCGAGAGATTTATTAGATACTGAGATGTTTAATTTTTATATATTAATTTTAATAAATAAAATAAACTCACGTGTGATAATGGTACGTGGGCACGTACAGCGGCGGCGGCAAGTATCCCGGCGACACCCCGCCGGGCGGCGACAGCACTCCTCCACTACCACTCCTGAAATTATTATAAAATAGTATTAAAAAAATAAATTTAAATAAAAAAAAATAATCCTTAAAATAATCGAATCTAATTTCTACCATAACGGTTACAAGCATTCCTGGGGAGGGAGGTACCGGATTCTATAATCCTGAATCGTTGAATTTAGCCATTATTTATTATTTAACAGACTCCGATCTTTACAACATAATCATAATAATAGCGAGACTGTTGAAAGGACAGCTATTAAAAAGATACTGGATGTTTGTGTGTGTAAGTGTGCAACACCGCGGGAAAAAGCCAGTATTATACAAGTCTATATCATCAGGGAATATATAAATCGCGTCACTCACTTGTAGTGCGTGTGCGGGTGGTGGTGCCACGCGTGCTTGTGGTTCACGTTCATGTTGCCGGCCATGCTGTTGACCGCGCTCACGCCGCTCACGCCGCTCACGCCGCTCACGCCGCTCACCGCGCTCACCGGGTTCACGCCGCTCACGCTCGCCGGTATGTACTCGCGACAACCGCCGCTCTGTATATTAAGATGCGATGTTTAATCATTTCTGGCTTAGCTCTACAGAAATCAGACTTGAATAAGAGAATTAAGTTAAAATGAAATTATCATTAATTACAGTGAGAGATAATTTTAGAGAATCATTAGTATATTCAGTATGGGATTATATTTCAAGTCAATATACCCTACATCTTCTTGGTAAACAATGATTATAAATCATCATCATCATCATCAGCCCATATATGTTCCCACTGCCGGGACACAGGCCTCCTATGAGGGTTCAAGCCATATCCACCACGCTGGCCAAGTGCGAACTTTTAATTTTTGGACATGCCGGTTTCCTCACGATGTCTTCCTTCACAGTCTTGAGCAGCGATGATGTTACACATGCGCAGATAAATTGAAAAATCTCGAACCCCGACTTGTCGATTTTAAGTCCGAGGTCCTAACCACTGAGCCACCACTGCTTTCTATTTATTATAAGTAATAATAAATAAAAATGAAACTCACGCTATCTCTCTTGTTGTGCTGAGTGGGCACATACTGATTACACTGATAGTCGTTCGTTTGACGCACGTTGCCCCCGTTCTGTGGAAGAAGTCACATCGTTCAAATAATATTAGATGCTTTGAAACAATCTTGCATTTTAACATTTTAAATATATACATTCATCTCAATACGTAATTTATTGTAAGTTTTTTTTTTAAAGTTCTCGTTAATTTCTTTTTTTTTTATGACACAAATTTCTAAAGTTTTTATTTCATAAGATCCTTTTACTGTCAGTGCTCGCAATAGCGAACGCTTACAGTAAGAACAGACAGAACGAAGTGTAGTAAGTACACAATAGTGTGATTACTACACAAAGAAAATTTCACAAAATCGGTTCGAATATTCGCGTGCCAAGTAAAACAAAAAGAAGACCAAGTAAATAAGGGCATCCGTATCTTTATATTTATTTATTTATTGTGCCATCACAAAGTGTACATTCTTTTTTTTATGTCACAGTCGGCAATGGAGCCGGTGGGTCGCCTGATGGTAAGCGCTACCACCGCCTATGAACTTTTGGAGAGGTGTACGGTCGATTGCGGACCTTACGCCTCTACAAATGGATTGCAGACTTTAAATTGGGAAGTGATTAAGAAAGGATTGTCGAGAGGAATAAAGGAAAGGACTAGGAAGGGTAAGGTAAAGGATATGATATGATATCAAGACATAATACATAAGTCACAAAAGAGTACAAAAGGCAGTCTTATCGCCCGCAACTTTTGGGTGCTGGATAAGATTTAACATAATGAGAACAGTAAAATTGATACCTTAATATATGTATATGAATTACCTGCCTCATTGTTTATCCGTGATGGACTCCTAAACTACACAACCGATTTTAATCAAATTTGCCATGTCCAACTTAAAACATGGGTCGGTTTTGCTTCATTGTTTATCCGCGATGGACTTCTAAACTATTTATTTATATTGTTTATTGTCTTTTAATTACGACAAATGATTACTCGGGCGGAGCCGGGGCGTGCAGCAAGTTTTATATAGATGTATTGATTAGTTGTAGAGCATACATTGTAATGCGGCTCGTGGTGCGGCTCGTGCTTGGCCGCGGCCTCCTGCTGCGCGAGCGCGAGCAGCCGCTTCTTCTGGCTCTGCGGCGTCGCCTGCGCCGCGCTCGCCTGCCGCTGCTGCTGCTGCTGTTGCTGCTGCTGCTGCTGGTGCTGCGGCTGTTGCTGTTGTTGCTGTTGCTGTGGAGAGTGATGCAATTGTTAGTTATAATCTTACTGCTTTTCAACGGACTTACAAAGAAGCGAGTTTCTCAATTCGACTGGTGGATTTTTAATTGGTTTTATTACGTCTTGACTTTCGACTGACTTTTTTTTTTTAATTTGAAACCTGATGCCTCTCATGTAGGCGAATTAAAATTTGGTCTAGTTCTGACAACTTGAATGCAGTGTAGTTTATTGTTCAAAGTATCTATATTTCATATATCTATATTTAAATTTATATTCATGTGTCTGGGCTGTTTAGCTTATCCGTCAGTTCAAAAGACAGATACGACATCAAAAATTTTCTCTATACAGTGTCAAAACAAGTTGTCGAAACTGTTATAACTGAAATTCACAACTCACATGGTGTTGGTGGTGGTGCTGCGTGTGGTGGTGACACGGCTGGTGGTGCGGCTGGTGCGGCTGGTGCGGCTCGTGCTTCACGTGCCGCTCGTCGCGCGCGCTGCATATGACGCCGCCCGTGCCCGCGCCCGCGCCCATGCCCGTGCCCGCACCCACACCCGCACCCGCGCCGCCCGCCGACGTGTTAGCGCTCGCCCCCGCGCCCGCTTGGTTCGTACACTCGCCGCTACCTGTTCGTATGCGAAAATAGCTATTAGTGAAACGAATTACGTTATTTTGTTTGTTGTCCCCGTGATATTACAATGTCACTAAAATCGGGTCGTTTAATTATATGAAGGGATTGAGATTTTACAGTTAAATCATAATATCACTGGTGAAATATCACCGCTTTGACAATGTACCACAAATATATATAGCATAGAGAGGAGTGAAAGGTGCTGAAAGTATCGCTTTGGGTGTAGTATGTCGTATTCAGGATGTAAAGTGTGTACCGTGTAGTGTGTAGTATATAGTGTGTCGCATGTAACGTGTTGGACGTAGCGCGTAGTGTGTAGTATATAGTGTGTCGCATGTAATGTGCTGGACGTGCGTGCGGCCCACCTCTGGTGTCGTGCGGCCGGTGGGGCTGGCGCTCGTCGTCGTCGCTGTCGCTGATGGTGATGACGGAGACGGCGGGCGAGGGCGTGTCGCGGATGGTGATGGTGTGCGCGCCCGCGCACGCGCCGCCCTCCCACGCGCCGCCCGCACCGCCCGCGCCGACGCCTTGACGGACTCTGGCAAATCAAATCAAAATCAAATTTTGAATTCGGATGTCGCGATATACAACTTGTTATGGAAATGAAAAGTTGAATTTATTCGTAGATCAATCAATGATGAATTATTTTAAAATATACGTATTGATACAGTTTATGAATTATAAGCAAACTTTAAATTAACTTGTAAAGTAATAAAATGATATGCTTCAGTTAACCCCTTAAATAAATTAATAAATCTGTGACTTGTAAACACATTATAATATGTTAAAATATATCAAGTACATTAAGTGTAACTGTATTGCTCCTTAATTTAGGGTATGCTCTTGACCACCCTAGAAATTATTAAGCATTAAAATCTAAAAAGTCCCTAGATATTGCGTATCCTTCCCTCTATTCCGGTTCTGCAATTGTTCATGGGCGATGTCAACGCTTACCATCAAGTGACCCACCAGCTCCTCCCCTGACAGTGACATAAAAAGAGAATGCCCAAAGCGACTCACGTATTTTCATGCTGCTGATGCCTTCGCGAAGGTGGCGTGCCCTCCTTCACCCGCTTCTTCACCGGCGACAGCTGAGTGGGCTCCTTCTTGCCGCCACCGCTCGCCATACTGGAATGTATTACACAATAATTGTTAAATTTAATTTTCTATTTCGGTTCTCGTAGTGTCAGTACTATGGCATATAATGGCTATGGATTTTAGATAAAACTGAAGATTTCGATAAAAAGTAAATTATATATGGTGTTTTTGTTAGAACATCATTTTTAATAAAAATTTTAAGTATGCGTTATAATGTCATCCTTTTAGAGAGCAATATGAGTCAAATTGAGAGACTCAAATTTTCAAAGTATCATCACTCTATAATAAATGAAAAAAAGCTTGTTTAACATAGACTGCATTATGACGTTTTTAATTAAGTATACAGGGATTTATATTAAGTGTATAATTTATTGGTGACTTTGTTTCGCAGTTAAACATGAAATAATGCTGTATTCCAAAATATTTATCAGAAAATAGCGTGAAATGAGGAAATAATAATAAAAATGATAGCAGTCAAGAATGCTTTTTAAACAATGATAATATATTGATGGCGTAAGAAAATAATATAAAAGCGATAGAAATATTCACACATATATATACACATATAGTAAGCTTGGCTTAACACAGATAAGTGTTATAAGTTTCGAATTACATGTAATATATAATTAAATGTAGGTTAATTGATATTTATTTTCAATTTCACTGTAGTAGAAGAAATTATACTGCTGAGGTGAGGTCATAAATGGCTTTGTGGACTAAGGCGTAGCCACGGTAAAGACATTTCTTTATATATTTCAAATTGACATTTTTAAATTGCCTATAAAGCATCAAAAATTAAAAATTAGTTAAAACTAAGTAAAAAACATTCTTTCATGATAGAGTCAACTGTCTCATTAGCTCTTAAACAGATCTGTAAGGATATTATTTAACCCTTGCGAACCCAAGCAGGATAACAAAAAAAAACTCGTGATATTATTGTATTGTCACCGAGCCTTCATAAGTGTACAAAGTTTGACATAATCTGTCCTTTTAAAATTTATTATAATCGAGTCT
>NC_052128.1:4510690-4513227 GCF_012273895.1 Zerene cesonia | reverse complement strand
TTTTTTCTATTTGCTTTATTTCTCTATAACCCCTAAAGACGTTTCTTTGAATAAACGTATGACAGCTGTCACCATAATATTTAAATCAACATACATGAGCACGTGTTGAATTGTCGAAAATACCTAAGCTTACTTGCACTTGTACTAACAGTTTTTTTTTCTTTATAATAACTGTACACCTAGTACATCAACATGAAGGAATGTATGCGCACTATTATCTCCACGTATGAACGTGCGTTTGTGAATTCTCATACGTATACACGCACACATCACGTCGCACGCAGGGACGAATTCCGAAACATTTGCGTATACGTGTACGTGTACACTTATATACATATATGCGTGTGTGCACCTTTTGTGCGGATGGTGATGTAGATCCCACACGTCGGGTTCAGGCAGCGGGGCCGGCTCGACGATGAGCGGCGCGCGCCACTCGCCGACGTCACCGACGCCACCGACGCCACCGACACCGCCGACGCCGCCGACACCGTGCTGGTGGTGCGCGGCCGCAGCCGCTGCTGCCGCTGCGGCTAGCTGTTGAACCTGCGACGATCACAGACACATTCAAGCATTGAAACTTACTCAACACTACTAGGACACTTTTCCACAACAAACTTTTATCAAGTGTAACTAACTATAAGGCGGTAAAACATCAAATGAATACTTTTGAATGAATCCCCATTGCAAACTGAACTGTCAATTGTTCCCAGATCGCTATAGGATCCAGTGTATTGCCCCCCCAAATTTCCACGTACACCCAGCATTATAACATTCACACACTATACCCAATAAGATATATTATACACAATAGAGCGCATCGGCGGCTGGGCGCACCTGATAGGCGGGCTGGCACAGTATGGAGGAGACGAACTGGTGCGGGAAGGGCTCGGCGCGCGCGGCGTACTGCCGCCCGCCCACCGCCACGCGCCCCGCGCCGTACAGCTGGTACTGCACGGGGAACAACACGACACTTTATATTTGCACTTAGCGCGCGACTAGCGGTCCGCTCCGGCTTCGCCCGTGATACATATATAGCCTATAGCCTGCCTCAATAAATGGGAAATCCAACACTGAAAGAAATTTTCAAATCGGAACAGTAGTTCGTGCGATTAGTACGTTCAGACAAACAAACTCGTCAGCTTTATAATATTTAGTATTCCACGATATTACCTATTGCATAGCACATATCTCATTTTTGTTGGTATAAGCATCAAACTTATATTATAAATGTGAAAGTTTGTTTGTTTGGATGTTTGCCCATCAATCACACTGATACTATTGAACGGATTTTGATGAAATTTGGTACACGGACAAGGTATGAGCCGACTTGGGTGATAGGATACTTTTTATCCCGATTAAATGCTCCCTTGGGATAAAACAGGAATCTTGATATCCGGGCGGAGCCGGGGCAAGCGTCTAGTCTTTAAGAATTGTAAATATAAAATTGACATAATTGGAAAAGCAATCAGAGTTTCTTGCCGGCACTTCTCTGTATAAACTGCTCCCCGAACCGGCGGTAAATGTGAAAAATATGTTATGCAATTCAAAAGTGCTTCTTTAAAAGGGCTTATTGAATAAATATATGTTTGAGTTTGAGTTCAAGACGAACTGTTTCGAGCTTTTTTCGTACAGCATTGAGCTGAGGCTGCTTCCGTTTGCATCATTTTAGTTTATGTAATCATGTATACTCATAATACCTTTTCTTTCTTTCTATCTTATACTAGCGGTCCGTCCCATCTTCGCTCATGGTATTAACGGTGAAAGAATTTTGAAATCGGTCAAGTAGTTCCTGAGATCAGCGCGTTCAAACAAATAAGCTACTCGTCAGCTTTATATTATATGCACATAAGTATTATAAACTAGCTTTATCCCGCGGCTTTATTCTGGTGGTACCTAGATAACTTGCATATGTGCTAAATTTGTCTATAATTAAGCTATATAAAAAAAATTGTATATGTATATATACATTAAGTTGTTTTTGGGTGAAACAGTAAAAGATCCCTGCAAGGTACTTGTACCGACCAGGTTGTCGTAGGGCGCCGCCCTCAGCCGCTGCTGGTTTATGGTGAGCGCGAGGTGGTGCGCAGTCGAGGGCGCGGGCGCCACCACGCCGCCCACGTACTCGCCGCCGCCCACGCCCACGCCGCCCACGCCCACACCGCCGACGCCCACGCCGCCCACGCCACTCCCCGACCGCCGGCACACCTGATCGTAAAGTCGATATTAATATTTATAATCAATGGATTTTTTAATTATATTTTCGGATACTACAATTTGTAAACTCTATTTTCGGATACTACAATTTGGATTTATATTAATATTTTAATTCCAACATATAACGACATAACATACAAAAAGATTAAACAGCAATCCTTTTTTAAAATTTGGTGATATAATTCTCATTCTTACACTAAACAGTTTCAAACAATGTAAACAAATTTAACAACTTTCAAAAAGTGTAAACAAATTTAGCAAAGGAATTACTTTTTGGATGTATTTTTTTTTGCATCCACATACACCACTAACCCCTCCCCCCC
>NC_052128.1:4507268-4510660 GCF_012273895.1 Zerene cesonia | reverse complement strand
AAAAAAACACACGCACCTCCATCATCTGCACGGACGCCTTGACGTTGTTGCAGTGCGCGTAGTCGACGAGGTGCGCGAGCGTCACGAACGCGTGGTTCAGCGCCTCGCCTGGCGTTATGCGGCGCTCCTGCGCACGCGCATCGCACACGTTTTATTTGTATACTCGTACAAACATAGTATTTATATAGATTAAATATATATGCATTATTACAATGATCGATTGATGACCCTTAATAGAATTTTTAAAATTTTCAAATATGTACTTGCAAAATTATATATAAAAAAAATATATCAAAATAGGCAGCAATAATCCCATACGAATAGCAAATAAAATGTCCAACAAGCCACTCACTTGGTCCATAGTAAGCATCCTCTTGAGTAAGTCAATGAATTCCCTTCTGTCCGCTTTCTCAGCCAACAGTTGGCCGCCTTCAAGGTCCGTTGGAACGTTCACCTGGAAATTAGGATGGACGTAAAGGTTATTTTAATATTATAATCACTTGATATCTATCTGAGTGGGGGGGTTACCATGACGTCAGTACTGCTTTGCTGATTTGTATTGGATAAATTCTGAACCAAGTAGATAAATAATTTCACCGTTATATTGTGTTTAAAAAAAACGCAATATCTACCGATCCAAGCCAGGGAGGACTGGTAGTTAGTAGTGACCAATAAATAATTATTTATAATAAAAAACTAAGCTGTCATAAAATTTTCAGAACAGGACCAAATTTAAATGGGACAGGAAACACCAACCACCTTTCAAATAAAAAAGCGGTTCACCCAATCGAAAATTCTAAAGTAGCCTTGAACAAACAAATCAGCCAAATTGATGACCTCCTCTTTTGAAGTCGGATAAAAAACAATCAATTTCCAACCCTATATCAAATCCAAATCCAAAATCAAAAAAAAAAAACACATAGCAGTCACCTGTCCGATGTCGTCGAGGCAGTTGAATATGTACTTCCTCGCCTCCTTGCTCTTGATGCCGGTCTCCAGCTCGTGCTCCTCGGGCGTCTTCAGCCGCCAGAACGGGTACGTGCTGTCCACGTCGCGGTAGAAGAACTTCGCCGTCTTCGATGCGCTGCCAACGTTTTATATTGTTTCGTTTGTATTTTGTTCGTTCTCATTGTATACTCTGGTTATGTGTGCGTGTGGTAAAATAAGAAATTTCAGGCAATTCTTGAAGTATTTTTTTTTAATTTATCCCTATTAGTAACAGTGGATATATAGTGATTTTTTGTATCTTATTAGTATAATTATTTAACAAGCATAAAGTATCAAAATACTTGAGTTAATTTAAATTATTATATGCATTTTAGTATCTCCCTCATCATCTCTCTCATAAAATTTATTTCTTGTAATTTATTACTGCATGTAGCAGTGGATTATTTCCAACGCACATATGCATATATACCACATGTTATGCAATTTTCAACCAACTCTTTGACCACATCTCTCTCAAAGCCACTTAATCCCCCAAGCCAGGCGGCTCACCTGTTAAGCATGTGCTCGGTGGGCAGGCCCTGCGTCTGCGAGATGTACCGGATCTGGTCGTACTCGGAGGAACCCGGGTAGAGCGGCCAGCCCAGGAACAGCTCGGCGACCACGCAGCCCAGCGACCACATGTCGATTGCCTCGCAGAACGCGAGCCCCAGGATTATCTCCGGCGCCCTGGAAATGTGGACAGGTACTTTTAGTTAGCTACTCACATAGTATATTATAGCTTAGTATGATAAATGCGAAAGTGTGTTTTTTTGTCTTTTTTTAAAGCTGCAATGGAGGAATTTTATCATATAATTTTTATATGTGTAAATAGTAAAGTAGCTAGATAAAGACAATGGCGAACATCTCATTCCCATAGGTATATCCTTTATATATGGTATTGGTATATAAAGAAAAAATAAATGGTCAATTATTATGGACATGTTTGGTGTGGTGTGGTTTGGTGTGTGTCAGTTACCGGTAGTATCTGCTCTGCAGGTAGGTGTTGCAGACGGCCTTGCTGACGTGACTGGCGCTGCCGAAGTCGATCACCTTGACGCGGTAGGGCTGCCGCGCCGGCTCCACCAGCATTATGTTCTCCGGCTTCAGGTCCGCGTGGATCAGGCCCAGTTGCTGGTGAGTTACAACGGGTATAATTATATATATGATTAGACATAATGCCGTTTTCCAGAAATTTAAAAATATTGAATTTTCTGTGATAATAGAGATTTGGTTTGCTATAATAACATGAATTCTATGGGCAGTAAAAATTACAAGAACCTCAACATGCCACATATGTACTTATTAAGTTCTGTAAAATTTAGCAAGAAATGGAAAGATAGGTCGAATTCTCAGAAGGATCCAAGTATTGATGATTATCGAGAAATTGACACAGCAGTATCTGATTATATTGCAAATCCAAATTAATCGGCCGCATGGTACACACCTTGAGCTTCAGCAGCGCCGTGAGCACCTGCTGCAGTATCGGCCTGATGTACTTGAGCGGCAGTGGTGAGAACTTGTTCTGCTTGAGGAAGTCGTACAGGTTCTGCTCCAGCATCTCGAACACGAGGCACGTGTGCGAGCGGTGCTGGAAGCACTCGTACGCGCGCACAAAGTTGAACTCGTCGGCCGACTCCTGCGAGAGCCGCGACAGGATCGACACCTGCACGAGCGAGATTGTGGTTTTAATAATGTACACTAACAAACGTACATACATATATACATATATAGCCTATAGTCTTCCTCAATAAATGGGCTAACTAACACTGGAATAAAAAATTTCAAATCGTACCAGAAGTTCCCGAGATTATCGCGTTTCATCCAAACAATCTCTTCAGCCTTATAATATTAATATAGATTATAAGGAGGAAGCATTTGATAGTGTGTTGGTTTGACATTAATAAGCTCCGAAACTGAGGGTTACATTATGTTTAGGTACGAGAGCTACTTTATTCCTTATAGCTATGAGCGAGCATGTCAATGAGCAGCTTTATTCCTCCCTTGGTATATGGGGAGCATTCCTTCTGATAGTGGTGATGGTAGGGACTATGCAAAAAATACTATATTCCAGTTGACAGGATCAATTTTATTATTTTGCAAAAAGGAAAAACTAAGGACGAGGACGATTGTCGCATCTTTTGCGTGTGGCCTAGCTAGCTCTAAATTAACAGATTTGATTGTACATTGTGTCTATTGTGTGATAATTTCAGGTACATAATTCAACAGGTATGTATATATGTATGGTATTGACAGGACATGGACACGTTAATACATAATTGTTGATGATGTGAATATAAAATTATTAACTTCAATTTCGTTCCATTTTAGAACTATACTTAGTCTGGCCATAAATACTGTTACACTTAATTATAAAAAAATATTACATTTGAATTTCGAATCTGTCA
>NC_052128.1:4475074-4506268 GCF_012273895.1 Zerene cesonia | reverse complement strand
AGTAATAAATGTTATTTGCAGTTAACAATTTTCTTTTTTCTTTATTACAATATTTATGGCAAGACTAGGTATATCTCTATCATAAATTTTCACTATATTTCTAACATAAATTTTCACTCTTTGTTCAGTTTCCGCGATAAACAAATCCAAATATAAAGTTTTCATGAATAAAATCATCTCAAAATGAAAGGAAAACAAAAACAAGCAAGTTTTGAGGAAAATCTCTTAAAGTTTGAAACAGTAACAAAGAAGGACACGGTCCAAGAAAAATTAGGACAGGGCCGGCGACGTGGAAACGTGAGCCGTGAACTCAATAAAGAGTGTGATTTGCATTTTTGTCTTTAACTACATTTATTTTGTTTGACTTTTAATTCTATAGTAGTTAAAATAAAACAAAATAAAAAATACATATACACATTCTGAGAGGGTTTTCCCCGGGCAGTTTCTCTTCCCGTGGAATTTAAGGAAGAAAAACTCTCTAATGTCCTTTCTCGGGTCTCAATCTATCTCTGTACTAAATTTCATCAATATCTGTTCAGCAGTAGACGTGAACAAGAGACAGATAGACAGCCAGACAGAGTTTTTTTCGTATTTATAATATATTCAGGAATATCAACATTTTAAGTATTTAATTATATTAACTACTAATTATATTAATAAAATACGTATATACTGAAGAACAAAGGTAAAGTACAAAAGGTGAGTACCAACTACTAAACCTATTCATGATTTTTAAGTACACACCTATAAGACTGATATAACAATGAGATTGAAATGTTTTACTGTGTAATGTGGATAATAATTGTACACATTTTTATTGGATTAGGATCTGTGCACATTGAGCATTATGTAATCACATAATGCTCAATGTGCTCTCAATCTGTTATTGTGTTTAATTTTTTGACTCTGTAAACAATTTTGCACCAATCAAAATCGCTACAAAAAATACCACAAAGGCATTCGAAAGGTGAGCGACACCGCCACCGCCGAAACGGATGCGTGATAACTCATAATATCACTCCTCGTCAAAGCGTCTCGCAAATTCTTCCCCAACCCATAGATAAGTCTGCCAATTATCGTCAAAGCATTATGTGTTATATATCTCCGCTCGGTAAACACAAACATTTCGCACTGGCCCGCTGCCAGCGCCGACCGTCGGCTAGATAAAGTGGTTTGCACACTGGCAATACCTACGTACGTCCCAATTTTAGGAAAGCTCGCTACGTTGTCGCTAATTTCTAAATTGGAGCGACAATATTTTGGTTGGCGCTTAATTCGATGGACGCGAGAATATCGCCTGTTAATTTCACATATTTGACGCAGTTACAGTTATATACGGAGAAATGTTGAAGACTGAAAGTCGTTAGGATCCTAGGACTTTTCGGTAATCGAATACCTCTAAAGCAAAGCTCGTTTGGCACGCGGCTACAAACGAAAATTTAAGTACATCGAACAAAAAACATCCGGACATTGAGAGATTGTCGCCTTTCTTTCCCCGCTCCTTTTCATTTCCCCGACGAAACGGTGAATTTGTCTTGGCGCGCACCCAGCAAAGATGGCGGACTCAAAGCAACATGGCGCGAACGACGCACTCACAGAGCTATTATTTACAGAACCATTCCAGCAAGGCGGACTGTATCCTTAGTTACGGGCGTCGGGTCGAAAAATTGTTTTGCTCGCAAAGATAAACAATTTTCTTTCAGGCATTAAATTAGACTAACCACATTGGTGAATCTATCGTAAAATTGCTGAGCTCGCTATACTAAACTCGTTTCAAAGGATCGTCTGTAATGACGAGATAGAAACTCCATAAAGCAATCTCTATGGGGTGCTATAACATATTGGGATTGTATTTTTACATTGCAGAACGTGCATTGGGCGTTACACAATTATTATATACCTACTCACAATTCGAAACCGCTATCCTTCAAAGCATCGCATTATCTCAGTCAATTCTGATTATCATGTTAACTATTATTTTACTATGGCATACTCAAGACGTTTTCTATAGCATATAATTTATATAAAAACAAAACACAAGTGAGTTACAACTACACAAAAACCGACATGCTAATATTATTATGAAATTGTCGATTTCATTTGACAAAGAAACTTTAGAGTCACTATCGAGTTTCTCGCCGATTCTCCTCGGTACAAGCGACCTTGCGAATCATTTGTAGTTTTAAAAACCTTACTGTACATACAATTTTATAAACGTGCTTAAATAAAAAAAAAAGTTTGAGTATACTATCCCTAATATTGCTAACCTCAATCTGCCCCTGGCGCGCATAGCTGGGGTGGTTCTTCAGGATCTTAATGGCGACTATCTCATTGGTGCCCTTCTTCCAGCATTTCACCACCTGGCCAAACGTACCGCGCCCGAGGAACTCCAGCACCTCGTACCTGCAAATGAAAAATGATAAATACTCGCAAAAAATAAAACGTAGATCTACTTATACTATTATTTTTAAAACACATGATGATAATGCGAACACGAACAAACCTATATTACATACATACTAGGTATAGCACAGCTTAATAAAATTACGGTATAGAAAAAGACCCATAAATCACGTTTCAAACTTAATCCTCAGGTATCCAAGATATTAATACCAAACTGGTAATACAAATATTTAATTGGGGTGAACTATATACGATTGTTTTAAAACATCAAAATATGCCTTACTCTTTTTATAATTTTTTACTAACATTTGAGTGGAATTAAATAGAAACGCCTTAAATCCATAAACAAATTATAAATTTCTATGAGTTCTTTAAGTGTCTCATACAACACGACACAAACATTCAGACTTTACTTTAATACAGATTAAACGTAAAAAAAAAACCAACAAAAATGTTATTAAATGGGTTAAAAGTGGGCGAGTTGTATAAATATTTAATGGATTAATGCATACGAAATAGTTTCGGACACGATGTTGCTCAATATTATTTAAAACGAACACGGCCGCGGTTCAATTTAAATTATTTAAATAAACTAACCATTTACCAATGTTTTATCAATGAATGTTTTATGTATCAATATCCAAATAATTTAAGATTTTAACTAGGTACAACGAATTTATTAAATTTTTTGTGAATTTTCTTACATTCTTACTCCAAATAAACAATAAGAGTTTTTTGCTTAAGATTGATTTATTGAAAACAACCTGGAAACAATTTAAAATTTCAAAAAGGAATTCAATAAAATTATTATAGGCCTACTCAATTTCGAAAGGTCATATAAATTTATTTAACTCTTGGATACCACTGACTTCTTCCAAACATTCTATAATCAATTAATTATCACATCTTAATGCTACCGAAAGATCTCGTAAATTTACCAAACATAGGTGTTTGGTAAATTTGTAAATCACACACCGCATAAATCTTTTCCATCTCCACCCGCTCCAATCATCATATTCTACAAGACTCACACTCACCGATTGGACGAGGAGTAGAGCACCTCGTGCTGCACCAGCTGGTAGTCCCCATCGCCGCCGCAGCCGGAGCCTGCGCGTGCGCCGCGTGGAACAAATGCGTGCGCGTTAGATTATTGCATACAACACGTCGATAGCAGCGACGGCAATAGTTTACGGGATAAAAAAAACGATTTAATACAGTTAAAAGGGGTAGTTAAGGTAACATACACGCGTTGCGGTATAGCCAATACATATATCCCTATTGTAATATACATATAAAGAGAAAGATTAAGTCTATAAATCTATATCACGAGAAAGCAAACAGTCGGAAAATTGTGATCCGTAAAATACCTATACTACTGCTTATAATTTAACGTATAACTTTTCTGTTAATTATAATCTATAGAAGTGATTAAATTATTGTGTGGATTAATGTTAATGTTATTGTGTACGAGAAATACATAACTTTTTATAATACCATACAAACTTCTCTTCTTCTCCTTAGTTTAATAATAGAAAACTATATTTAAAATAAGCAAAGTTTCATATGATAAAACAATTTCAGAATAAAAGCTATTCTAATATAGGTATTCAATATTATTAGCATAAAGAGTATTCGATATATGTTTATCGAATAAAACAATGAATTATTAATGATATTTTCCTTAATAATGTATACTCGTAACGGTTGTTATAATTTCAAAAAATGCATGCTTAATTAAGAGGCAAATGAACGTCATTAAAGTTCCAGAAATGTCATACATTAATTGCTTTTTTGTTATAATGAGAGTAGATTAAATTACTTCCGAAAAATGCCAAACGAGTGCAACTAATAGGTGATTAACACAACTAGATTTAATTTGTTAAGAATACTACCGATCTTAATATTATTCTTGAATATCATTATGACGTCCATTTTTAAATTGACAAGTGACTAAAGACTCATATAAATGCATGAACATAACATGTAAATTGCTCTTTGAAAAATATGATGTCTTTGTTATTGCTAAACAGATTTTATCTTCAAGGTGAAATGACAAGCAGAGAAATTCAAATAAAGTAATCGCATAGATTGTATGATGACTCCGACATTAGTATCCCAATTACCAAGTAGCAGTGCAAAATTCATTGGCAGTGCAAAAAAATTCAAACAGACTACATCATGGTGGTTTGATATCAACCGTTGAAAACAGCTGTTACCTCCTCGTAGAATGGTTGAAGTTTTTAACAGTAGCATGCGCGAGCATCTTACCTTCACGCACTTCACTTTAGAAATTAGGTATTATATAGTAAGTAATACCATCTTATTATAGTAAACTGGCGTATTCTAATAATAAAGGGAGCTAAATATACGAGCAAACAAAAATAAGATGCAGCGCAGTAAATATAAAAACTAAATATTGCTATTAAAATCATAATACCAATCGAATACGTTTAATATAAATAACATGGGAGTACAGTCGTCATTCATTTTACAGTCGTAGAAGTTTGATTAATTTATTTACATTTAACATTCAGTGCGTAATCAGTTCAATTGAATGGAAATGTAAACGATATGTCGAGAAATAAGCTTCTAATTTATAATTACATCTATAAGTTGTATCTATTTGCATTATAAATCAATGTCTGTAAGTTGAATCCTATTAAATTAAACATATTTAAAACACAGGGTGAAATTGTCTATTATTCGGCGGCGAATTTCTAGTTATCTAGCGCCTATCACATTTTTATGAAAAATTTTGGGAATGTGTCTCCTGTCATACAAGACACGGATAGTTTTAGAAATTCCATTCAACATTCTCCAGGCTTCTACTTACACACCAACGATTGGTAAAAGAACGACGATCGCACTCCACACTAGGTCTAAATCTAAATGTAATCAAAGGAGGTAACAACAATTGGTTGATCATACGTTTGTTACCTTGCGGCTGGGCCGGGTGGTTGGCCCCGCCCGCCGCGAGTTGCTTGCTGTGCGCCGTCGTCGTGCCGCCGTGCCCGCCGCCCTTGTGCCGCGCGCCCGTGACCGTGACCGTGCCCGCGCCCGTGACAGCGACCGTGCCGACCGTGACAGCGCCCACGCCGCTGGCCGCCACCGCCTCGCGCCTGCTTCTGCTATCTCCCACACTGTAGTGGAATTATTATGTTTATGTTAATTATCGTCGAGAATTTATGTTGTTGTGATGGTGCTTTTAGGTCGATGTATTGTTAATAAAGATTTCCATGATAGCGATGCGCAGAATTCTTTTAAATTTTTCTTGCATTGTACAATAATTAAAGCAGACACCAACTGAGCGAACACCATAGCACGATTAGTATGAAACATGCCCCTTAACATCTCAAAACCTAAACGCATAAAAAAAGAAAACTTTGGTGCCTTATTATATCGAACGCGCGTGACCAATTCGTTGGCATTACATAAAGGAATCATAACTCGAATGTTGTACACAAGTTATTACACGAACTGCGTAGTAGGAGCGAACTAGAGCCGTCAGCGGGTAATTCGTTAGCGAAAAGCTAAAACACGAAAGTTTGCGCGTCGGTATTACGTGTTCACAACATTGAGATTGGATAGGGAATTGGGATCAAGTGATCCCGCGCCGCTGTGTGCTCGCAGCGTCGATCTGATGAGTTGAAAAACTTTGATGAGCTCACTTTTTGTTCGTACGCCTCCGAAGAGTTTTGCTTCAATGGGCTTCTTCAGAGCTTGTACGTGTATATATGCATAGTGTATATTTGAATTTATTCGCGGTTTGTATGATTTCTGTGCGAAGTAATGAATATACTTATGGCTAAATAACAAGACTGCAATTCCTTTTGCTTATTTATGATTTACTTTTATGACAGCTAAAGAAAGTAAACCTCTTAAATGGGAATTTTCAACAAAAAAATAGAATGTATTGAAGTAAGTGAAGAAGTAAAGTAGACGTAGAGTCGCTTTCGTATTTAAACAATATGTCAAAGCATTGTTTGAATAGCTTTGTAATTATTAATAGCTATTTCGTTGTTTTAAGAACCGATGCTAAGAAGATTATACTTCTTTTATTTTCTCAAACAATTTTAGAAGAATTTATAGGATTTTTTAGTAACAGATTGGGAATTAACTATAAACAACTTTATATTATAAAATAACAAGATCATATTCATTACTATACCTAGAAAAACATGTTATTGCATCGTTCATATGTACATTGCCGCCAAATACTTGAACTTTAAACATCAATAGCCAATTTAATATGATATTTCGACGATATTATATGTACGGAACAAACAAGCATAGACATAACATCACGTCCATATCTCATTAATAAAGTAAATATAAAATTTTATTATCAGGGTATGAGTATAATTATGTTAATCGGAATAACATAAAAAAAGCTCGAGATAGACATTTATCGCATTTGAAGACCATTTAGAGAATTTAACGTGTTTTAATAATATCAAAGTGTTAGATTAAAACAAATACAGTTTAACAGCTATACGAACAGACATGAAAATTTTACGTGTATATTTACATTATAAAATTTTATACTTAGATTTATTTTTGGGCTATTGTAACTTAATAGCAGCTCACGAGTCAACCGGGCGTGCGTCAGCTAGTTCTAGACGAATCTTTACAATGCAGTCAGCGAATAAAGAAAGAAACTTACAGCTCCTCAAAATCAAATTCCTCATCATAGAAATCCTCAGTTTCAAACTTAATCCTAGGTACGGAGAGATCCATTTTCTTCACAAACCACTATCTACACTATTTTACACTATACACTCTGCATACAGCACTAACGGAACATTTTAAATTTGCACGTGAATCGCTTCAGCCGGCGCAAGCGCATCGTAGCCGCTTGGGGTTGGAATGACGGCGCGGGTAGCGCCGGGGGTGCGTGGTGGGGGCCCCAGGTAGCTAGGGGGTCGTTGCGAGCCCCGAATTCCGTACATTGTGCGTAGTAGTAATAATAATAATACGCAGCGTTGTAGGCAACTGTGGGAATGTGATTGTTTGACGTTTCATCCATTGTGTGGCATGGTCACTTGTTGTAATCGAGTGTACGCCGCTACTACTAGCTACGTGAATAACTTGCGATTCGAAACGTGCGCGAACAATGTTAGAACGGAACGATTCGCAATCTTGAAGCAAAATAATAAAGGGTGACTTACACGGGGGCAAGTTTATTTGTTTGTGCCATTGCAGTTTACTCGACTCTGTTTATTTCATAAGTGACCTATAGTGCCCTTGGCGCAACATTTAATTCTATAGTTTGTCGAAGGTAATATATATATATAATATAGCTCACGTTTTTGTGACTTTCTAATGTACCTAATAATTTATAAGAATTAATATTATAATTAGTTCTTATATTGCAATTATAATAATTAACACTAACTTACGTAATAAAATATTGTAGCATTGATATACAAAGGTTCGTGTGTGACCTGGTAAAGGCATTTGAATAATGCGAAAGCGAAATAATTTTTAAATACCATTTAACTAACCTGCCTATGGACTTTTCCATATAACGAATAATTTTATACCTTAGCCCTTAGGTTTATACGAACATACATAAATTAAGTCCTTAAATACTCGTTGAATCTAAATGGAGCTCAGAAACCCAAAGAATTAATTCTCTTAATCTCTTTTTGTAAGTCGGTAAGAATAAAGATTTTCTGGCAAAGGTTTTAGCAAAAATATAAGTAACGACGGTACCAGGGCATAATAAATAGCTGCAGTTAAGATAACAGTTTACCGTTATCGAGCTAAGATAAGCCCTTTTTGTTTCTATCAACCTTTATACTACATACTTACATAAGAAAAGTGAAGTACCGTGTCCCATAATGGGGTATGGGGCAGATGATATACATCTGTTTCAATGATCGATTTTATTTATGGATAAATAGGTGATCAGCCTTCTGTGTCCTGCCAGACCGAGACATTTTTTTTTTGTGCGTCCCCACCGGGAATCGAACTCAAGACCCCTCGGTTCTACGCTCACGCGTTAACCATTGTACCAAGGAGGTCGGTATAGTACATACATAGTAATTTCAATTATTCAGCTGTGGTTGCGAGCGGTAAATTTACAAACCATCTTGACAATATATTTGACCACGTTAGGTCCAGCGGATTAATACTAAAAACGAAATAAACAAAAAGAAACACGCTGGGCATCAACAGCACCACGATGTTGCGGGGCAAAACTTGCGCTTAAATAAAGCTTTAATAAAGCTTTTATTTAAAAAACGGCAAATATAAACGTCAAAACAATTCTATTGTTTTGGGAGTGGCTGAGGATTTTCCCAAGTTTATTTAACAGGATATTTATTAGAATTGGTAATTTGTTATCCAGTGGAAATATTTACGAGGAAATTCATTAAATAACGAATTGTTTAAAAACTTTAGGTGTCATTGCGATGAACATTAAGAAATTGATAATATTTCAAAGCAATAATACAGTTTAGTTTACAAGTAATCCGTAATATTAAATTATTGAAGCACACCATTACTTTGCAGTGCAATTTTCTAAGCAAACGTTATACACAAACTAAGACAATGGATAATAGGTTATGAAAGACGGTAGAGTGAAGAGATTGTGCTGTATGAAGTAGAATTAATGAAACGTGAAAAGCTCGAGTCGAGTCCAAAATCAGGTCCTATAATAATAAGACCGTGGTCAAGCTGAAGGCGGGAGCGAGAACGGGTAATGAATAGCGGTAGATGTGAAGAAATTAAAGTTGTAAAACTTTGCTTAGCAAACTTTATGTGGACGTGGCACCCGCGCACGATCTCGCGTGTCAGTGCTAGTATTTCTATAGCTAATTGGAGGGTATTTTTGTATATAAGCTGCATCAAATTTGTTCAACGGTTTTCGAGTCAACGAAGAACATATCTATATATAATATCATATTATACATTCAGATAAATATCTTCATTGAATCTCAAATCATTATCTTATCCGCTACTCATTACAGGGTCCGCTCACGCTTTCAAATATCCACCCCAGCAGAACCCGCTCAAACATCGAACGCGTTACAACCAAGCATGATGATCGGATGGTTTGATGGGCTGACGTGCGGCAGTACGGCGTATATGCAGGATGGGCCAGCGTCCGGCCGCTGCGGAACGAACCTCGACGGTATACTGACGTGTTATCGCCGCAACAGCGTGTGCTGCAGTGCGCGGGCGGTGCGGGCTGGGCGGGCGGCGCGGGCGAGCGCCGCTGGGCATCGCACGCGCGGCTCGGCACGCCCGGCGGCCACCGAGCACCGACCTCGCTCCACCACTTTTCCTACGAAAAAAATATACATATTAATTACTACGGTCTATATTACTATCTATTATTGCTGTCAATATGTTAATTACAACATAACGTATTATTTAAAAGCCATTTGCCGTTTTTCCATATACAAATTTGCTAATTTAGTTATTTTTTTTGCCTGTTGCTGTTTCAATTGGTTTATTACTGAATACATTTGATGATATTTCACTAAGAGCACTTCCGTAGAAAACTTTTAAAAGACTGACATATCGTACTTAATTAATCGATATGGGAAGACAGTAATTTTACACATTGATGACTGATTTAAATAAAACTTGCCCCATGAAACCTGTAATGGACATCTTATTTGAAATGTTTTTAACGTTAAACATTACCAAATGAATATGTATCATGTCTAGCAGCTAATAACATCGAGAAGAACTCTCAACTTTTTTCTTACATTAATGCTGTAATAACAAAATCAAAATTAATATTCCATTTTCAACATACAAATTAATTTGTGAATGTGCATAAATTACACGCGTGGATTCCTAAACCAATAATAATCTACTTCTGTATGCGTACGATTAATATAATCAAACATAGTAACAAAATGAGATTTAAACATGTTTTTACGCGACTCCGGCTGTCTTCATAGGCTAGTATTAGCTATAACTCAATGAACCGGCTAAAGTTGTTTTGTCAGGAAACCTTTTTCACTAATAGAGGTATCTAAACTACTATTTTAATGAGGAAACATTTGTCTTATTGCATATATGTGTGAAAGTCTCTACACTAAAACTCTACTGCACCGATTTCAAAAATTCATTCACCATAAGTAAACTGCATTGCTACATTGATAGATATGTGAAAACAGACATTTTACACATTCTGATTTTGATGAAGCTTGCGGAGTGACCGTGACCGTTAGTAAATATAATAGTATACTATCAACGAATGCGGTCAAGCTGTTTCGGAGGAGTTTGCATACTGTGACATGAGAATTGTGTCTATGCACATTGTACATATTTTTATAATATCGATCGAAGATCTCACCGACCTACCGAGCAACTACCTTGCAAAATTCACTCAGTAATAGCACTCTACTGTTTATGGTTAACATAAACGACTATTACACGCGAGTAACAACATTCTACATGGAAATATCGTCATAATATTATACGAAATTGAAATAAAAGCTATTCGTGGTGCTTTCGGATTATAAGACTATGGTTATGACTTAATTCAACCACAATTACATTCAATGATAGCACTGTTTTTTTTTCTTTCTTCCTTTCAAAAGAACATAATATACAAAATACATAGAATATATAAGGCTAATGGTAGCTTAAGTGATTAGGACCTGGGGCTTCAATCAAAAAGTCAGGGCTTCGAGACCGGACCAGCGAGCATGAAATAAATTTATTTTACTATTTGTCTGCATTTCCATGTCACAATTATATTACCACATGAAAACATCGTGAATTACCCACACTTGGCCAGCGTGCTAATGCTATGTTCTGAACCCACAAAGAGGCCTATGTCCCTTTACAAATCTTATATAATTGTTCGTTGTATCGTTGCTTTAATATTGACAATAACCAATTATGATATTAATGACTAATGTGGACAAAGAGAAAAGTAAATACTCATTACATTTAATATCCCTAAACATGTCTGGCATTATGATAACGGTTATTAATAGTTTTTGTCGATAAAAATATTCTTAAAATACCCAAAGCTTTTACATCTGACCTTGTCATTATGTAACAGAATATGAGAATCGATGTAATGTATTTATAATTGTCCTCTATGAATATTATGTCTACAATAACATAAAAATTTATGATTGTTTGTAGCTAATGCTTTATTCTTTCTGCTTTCGCTAAACTTAATCATATGTATTAGGATATATTTATTGGTTTACTTGTTAATGGTATATGTGTATGTATATGGAACTGAAGAGTTACATTTCAATTCATAAAAGCAAGAACGCGTGTATGAGCTCCAATGTCAGGGAATAGCGAATAAATTTTGAACGACAATTCTAATCTAAAAATAACATCAAATAACAGTATTTGCATATTGCTGCATCTAGCACATATATACATCTTCAGCTATGCATCAAAATTCTCGATCGGCATCCCAAAAAAAATACAAAAACGAACTCTAAGCCCAAAGAGCACAGGTGACGAAATAGCGTATCAACATATACCCTACAAAAAACCATAGCGAGTGGGAAACACACACACACACACACACGCAGGTGTACTGCACACCCGTGTGCACTGTACACTTATACGTACAGACATAGTCCGGTTACGAACTAGTCAAACCACCGAAGACAGACGTCTAACGAGGTTTATTTCAAACGCGGAGCAACTTTTTACGAAGTGACTAACATTTAGTTACTTTTCCGAAGTTGGATAAAGTTAGACGTCGGACGAGGCTATATTTTAAAGCAGCCACTAGTCACAACTACCTACTTTGTATTTTGTGCTGGGCGTTGAGTTCCGACATCCGACACTATTTGCGAACTTGTAAACATTATCTTTGTGTTCCAAGTCATTGTACATCAAGGGCATAGTCACAGTTTGCCATAGAACCATGCATATAATAAATATTTTACGTCTAGATTGCCACAGCATTACATCACACACGCTACCAATTACGAATAGCGCAATAATTGGATGGATGTCAATATTCTGTTCATAATATAGCAATTAATTACTATCCGACTGGACACACAGAGGATGAGTCGTGTGATTGATGCGCCTGCGCCGCCAACTGCCACAAGCACCGTTAAGCGTGGCCGGCTTATAACTGGGCCGTGCGAAATTTCGATATGCGCCTCCTTTCTAATGAACAGTACTAATTTATTATGTAGAGAATACTTAATTCCGAAGGCATGATGTATCCTTGGAGAAATAGCTAGTACACCGAAGTTTCACTGATAGGTCGTCGTACATTTGATAGCTAGCGAAGACATCCTACTAATCCAATCCTATCCTACTAATATAATGGCAGCTGGTGGTTCGCCTGATGATAAGCGATCACCACCGCTCGCTCATGAACATTTGTAGAGATGGCTTTTGAGGAGTAATTGATAAGAAAAAGACATATGACGGCATAAAGAAAAGGGAGGGATGATATATAAGGATACGTGTATAGGTACACTACAAAATAATGAAACGTTTAAAAACTTAACAAGATATTCCCAAATTCGATAGTTATCACAGAGTCTAAAGGGACAAGATGTTTAATAAACACGTTTGTACGCTTGTAACCTCATTACATAAAAACGACGCAACCGATTTCGATAAACCATTAGCTCAATACAAGAGCGACACAATCGCAATGTGGATCTCGGCAATTTGTCTTCGTTAAGAGTAAAATTAGCCACTTTAATAGACATTTGGCAGCGCGACCTCACAAAGTCGTCTCATTACGGAGCACACTCGATGCGTTATAACAACGTGACATTATTATCGCGTATCAAACGACAAACGACCCGTATATAAACATCGCTGTTTACCTCGCTCACTCGCTGCGTAATTAACGAAAAAAAAAATTATTTGTTTGCAGAGAATTATTAGGCAAACGACATTCGCTTCGTTTCTTTGTTCCACGTTCAATTATATCAGTACATAAAAGAAAATATAAAACAAATACATGTTACCTACCTACAATTTAAAATTTAGTCGTCATCTAATAATTTTCAGAAAAGGCATTAACCTTTATTGAAAAATCACAAAGGACGTTTAAAAAGCGTCATTCTTTCAAAATAACTAAAAAGATTTCCATAATCGACCAGATCACAAAGTCTCGCTCTCACATTTCTTCGTTTATTGGCCCATAAACAACCAATCACATTGCAGCTAGACCACCACTTCCACAGACACACAACAATCACACAATTAGAGTAATGGCGACGAGGAGCGCCAAGCGTGCAAGTCTATGGTACGATGTTTGTGGCTATAAAAGGATTCGTCCAAGAATAGACAAAAGCACTCGTTGCCGCGCTGTTTAAAAATGTAGAAAGAGTCCGCCTTGCCTGAGGGTCGTTTAAAAATTTTATATCACACAACATCCATTCTACAAGCCCACTAGAAGCGTCTGAATAATATACACACAAGTGTGCAGTGAAATTTTCAATTGTCTTGAATCGTAGTAATATTTTCCTCGCTTATGTAATATGTTGATGTAATCTTTTTTATTGATACTAAAATTTACGGTGACCAATTTTCTCCAAGAGTTTATTGAAACAAAATAAGTTTCGTTCAAACTTCTGTTAATAATTTTAAACTTTGCTTTAATTGCATAGGTACACAAAAATAAACGTTTACTGAAACACGTCATATGTTTAAAGATCACGTTATGAAAACAAATTATAAAATGAAGGTCACGTCTACTTTTACAATGTAGTACATACATATAATCGTTAATTTATCTAATAAATAAATCAATACATAATATTACTAATGCAATGCCACATTATTCTCATAATGCAAATTGATATTCATCTATCTTTCAACCGATTACAAAAAATAAAGTACATTATCTTTATTTGTTAAAATCAATCGTCATCTGACTCACGCATATAACAATAACAAACAAGCAGATCCATAAAATTTTAATCCAGTCGTAAAAATGTAATTTAAACTACAGTAGAGACAAAAACATCTCCACCGTATAATTTTCGTGCACAATTACAAAGAGCCGTCTAGCCGTGCCTTGAAACATTAAGCCTATAGAGCCTGAATCTAGTTCAGGTCATCGCGAGAATCACGCCATCAACATCACGCAATATTGTTTATTTACGTGCTCAGCTAATCTCAATCAGAACACTAAAGAGTATTAAAATACAAACACTGTATCTATTTTATTAAAACCAGAAATTAAGAAGATAAATATTGTTAATTAAAATTAATAATAACCTGACGCGTGACGCGCGACCCTTTATGTGACACGAAATTCGAATCTCCTTCATATTGTGTCAAGAAATTAAAAATGTCCTGGTAACACATTTAGCACCGTAACTATATAAACTACGGCACCATATTTACGTCCCTGTAATATTATCAGTTTTCATATAGCGTTCTGGAATCTGCACATAATGATAAACACTACGAACAGCTAGTAATGAACGCACGCCTTTCAGCCGATACAGTGAACGGTTGACGCTAAAATTCGTATATAAACGTACGGACTTAAAAATTTCTCATTGCGCGATTGAGAAATCGAGTTCATCACGAGCTTTGAATATTGCGACATCTATTGTCGTGCTCGCGAAGCTGTACATTTCATCATATCTTTCATTTTGTTATGTATAAAAAATGTATCCATGTAATAAATATTAAACGTAATGTACATTAATTTAAGCACCACATGCACGTAAATATCAGTAAACTCGTACCGTCCAAAGTCAAGCACATAACTTCTGAAACATTTAAAGAAGTTAGAGCGGAGCCTGAAGGCTGTAACCGTAAAGTTTCTATATCAGGCGCTGTCGTAAATTCTGGGCTCTAAATAAGATAAGACTTGATCTTAGGTTGAACGTGGGATAGATTTCGCCATATCTAGATGCATATATAAACTATAAGACATGCCATTAGACCATAAGCGGGACTTGAAAAAGTATGATTAATACATTGATCGCCGTTTCTAACAGTTCTTTATCCAATCGATTAAAGATACAAAAAAAAATACTAGTTCCGTCTATGGAGGTGCAATCTGATGTGAGGTGCGAGGTATTTCCACCTCAGAGAAAAAAAATTTACAAAAAGTACCTACACACATAGCAATTAGTTTAAGAAAGATCAAGTGTTTTAAATTAAATCATTTTTTACCAATTACAAGTACAGGACACCTACAGGTTAATTAAAGCACCATGTTTTAAAAACTCGTAGGTACAATAGCCCTCAAACCAGTTGGTTCAATGTCTTGACACAGTTCACAAGTCTTACATCGTGCAAATACTTGCCTACAGACGGCAAAGAATTGTAGAAATTTCCATTTAATTCAACGGCTGCAGTTGTTACGGCTCGTGCGATTTCTGCTGGGAGTACAAAAAATACTTTTGGCCTTCCTTGCTAGGCACTGTCTTGGCAGCCGGTGACTTGGCCCGAGTCAGCTTTTCTATATCGCGTTGGGACTTTAAAATAAACAGCAGAGGGAAGATTACCCGCTTGGATGCTTTTTAACTGATAAGAATTATATTGTTTATCGGGCGCTCGCTTTCGTAAATATACTTTGGTCTCTTGGAAATTAGAATATTTTAATGACCCTTTTTAAAATCTTTTAATTGAT
Organism: Zerene cesonia; assembly: GCF_012273895.1. Classification (NCBI taxonomy): domain Eukaryota; kingdom Metazoa; phylum Arthropoda; class Insecta; order Lepidoptera; family Pieridae; genus Zerene; species Zerene cesonia. The sequence goes on along the minus strand of NC_052128.1, from coordinate 4,490,295 downwards.
AAATCACTTACGTTCCTCATTAAATATATTTTTTTTTATAATGGCATTTTAATCTATCTAATAAAATGGTATTTTAATCTAATAGTGGGATAAGAAATAGAAATGTAATTCATTATAGCGACATAGCGACAGTTCAATACAGCTATACTAGAAAACAAAAAAAAAATGTATCCATATTTATAGCAACATTACTACATCTTTATTACTACACAAGTTCGTACTTAACCTCAGCGGAGGCTGTATCGAACCAAATATATTTTTATTCCTATTATTTACCCCCACTTCTTTAATCTTGAGATGTCAAGTGGCTGTCACGAGTTCTCAAAGGGATCCTTCGAAGAGATCACCCGACCCCAAAAAATACGATAATTCAAACCTCGTTGTATGTGTTCTAAGAATTTTATATCATTTAAAGAATTGGTCTATTGCTAAGTTATATGTACGTATTGTCGTCTAATCATCATTAAATGATTTAAAATCTCATAATTTCTCGAGCAATACGTCTACTTTAGATCTATCTCACCTACACTAGCTGTTCGCCCCGGCTTCACTCGTGGTACATATATATGTATAGCCTATGTCACTCAGTGAAGTTGCAGCTTCCTAATGGTGAAAGAATTTTTGCTATCGCTCCAGTGGTTTTTGTTACAAACGTTACAAAAATTCCTCGTAAATATTAGGATAGATTAAAGTATCCACATCGCACTATCGAAAACACAACAACAGATCATACATGAAAAGGAAAATTGACACAATAATCGCGAACAAAACGGCAACCGGGCCGAACAATCGCAACTTTCGCGCGGGAGCCGAGCGGTGTTTTCGACATCGGCCCATTGTTCCAGCAATGAAATCTCGCGCGGCGTCAAATGCACTACTCACAATGCGCGTATTGTCTGTCTCCCGCGCTTGCGACCTGTGAATAGTATTGAAAGGTACCTACGCGATAATTGGTTTAATGAAAAAATATACCTGCCTAATGGGAGCACGAATATTTTTCAAATTTTGAAATGGAATCATTTTTAAACGGTGAAGAAAATGTTAATGAAATTGTATTGGTTTTAGTAAAATTAGCACATAATTGCAATATATGCATGTATTCATAGAAAATCATTAGTTCAAGTAGTAAAATTACAAATAACTCATTATCATAATACAACGTAAATATAACGTGCATTTATGAAACAAGTTACATAAGACATTGTCACATAAAGACTCGAATCAATTTCAATTAACAAGACCTCATAACAAACATCGAAACGAAACACTGCTAACGGCCACTCTTAATACAGCGTGTAAATACATAATGAACATCTATATCACTCTTAATGCATTCACCTATCATACATCTATTTTTATTTCGTATACATTTTAAATTAAGTTCATTTGAATACAAGACGAAGGGACTGAATGTGTAATTTGCAATGGCTCAGTTCGCCAACTTGTCGTTTCCGCAGCGACAACGTGACTAAATAAGGAAGTAATTAAATAATAAACTTCGCCATTAAGTTGAAAATAACAGTCGTTACGTCATCGAACATGTAAAACTTGTAAATATTATATTAATTATTATGTATTTTACAAATAGCTTGCATCGATTATTTTAATACATCGCTTGGAAATCTCATTGCCTCCATTTAAACTTCATTAATTTATGAATAACTAGCTGTTCGCTCCGGCTACGCCCGTGGTACCTATACAGCCTGTGTAACTTGGAGAAGTTTCAGCTTTCTAGAAATCGGTTCAGTAGTTTTTGCGTGAAAACGTTACTTACATACAGCAATATAAGTTTCCTCTTTATAATTTTAGTAATAATAATAACTTATATTGTTGTGATTATGTTAAGAAAGCGTTTAACGAACTGAGAACTTATTTGAATATAAGGGACGAACACAGAGGACGATTTTTATTTGTAATTTTCATTCATTCACTAATATTTTTGAATGTGTGTTACTCAGAAGAAATTGAAAGTTCCCAAGTCTCACTCAATTTTAACGAAATCTCGGACAAATCACAAGATTGTATTTCCAATAGATTGTTTAGGTAAATCTTACAAACAAAGTCGATATTTCGTTTTTTTTGGCAGTTTAATGGCTCATCACTGAAACTATTGAAATTGAATATCCCATCATAATATACAATACACATTCACCGACAAAGGTCGAAATTATCTATCATAGATAGCAAAAACAACGATTCATTATCAATTATCAAGCATTCCACCAACGTTTCGCGGCATAATTGTGTCCGTGAACAAGCGGCAATGTTTCAGAGTGATATTTATGAATACAATAATTGTATACATAGACCGTAATAACGACATAGACGGACGGACAGCCGGTGTCACTCGCAACTCGACAGCCTCCCGTGGTGCGTGTATATCGAACCTTCGAACTGGCGACGTAAATGAGAAAATACGTAAGCAAATCTGGTACAGATATTCAAATTGGATTGTTTGTGTTTATTCCGATAGATGGGAGGAAAATTTCAAAGTATGATTATTATTAAAGAAATACAACCGCATTCTTTGCGTAGCTTCATACAGTAGCTATATAAACACGAACAATTTTTTCGTAAATTTCTTCATATAGTGAGATAAAATTTTGACACGTATCTTAAGTCAAATGTAATAAAAAAAAATAGGACAATTTCAAACATCAAACAACTAACGACTAATCGAAACTCACTCGCTGACCAATCACGTCGACCACGAAACATCGACGTCATTATCCCCACCGCTCGCACTTTCCACCAGTAGAGCGACCCACATGTCACACCTAGCCATCTAGGTGTCGCCAAGAACTGGCTTGTATGTAAATTTGAAGGATCGTGTTATAATCTACATAATAACATCGTCTAGGTGTTCATTCATTGGCAATATTTTTATATTCTAATATAAATCGAATGCAAAAAATCTTTATTTCATTAAATATTCCGCGCTTAATTCCAGTTTAACATTTTATCAGTGAACAGTAGAACAACGTGTTGATTTTTTTTTTATACAAAGGAATAAATAGTTAATTCATATCAATGCTATGTACAAGTTCAGTGTATGAAAAATTATTAAATTGCAAAGTAGCTATAGTTAATTAAACGACAAAGCACTTAAGAAAAATAAATAGATAGTTTAAGGCACACCAGCAACATTCATTTTTTTTAAAACAACAAAGGCCGTTTAAATATTGGCTCTTTTTCGCTCACGCATAAAATAGATTACCACTCGCACGCACGCCTATGACAGTCAGGCAATTACCGGACTTGTGCTGTCACTCGCATTTAAATTTTATAACGTATACACCGTAGAATGTATCGTTAATGTTGAAAACGTCTTTGCCTAAGAAATCCTACTTCCTACTAATATTATATAATGCGACAGTTTGTAAGGATGTGTGTGTGTTTGTTGCTCTTTCACGCAAAACCTATAGAACCGATTGCAATGAAATTTGGTACGTAGACAGCTGGACAACTGGAATAACATATAGGCAACTTTTTATTCCGATATTCCTACGGGATACGGACTCACGCGGGTGAAACCGCGGGGCGCAGCTAGTACTTTATAATATTAAAAGATCCAGCAATAAACATGATACAAGAGCTATAAATAATTTTGAACGACACTGCCTCGTTATTGCTCATTTCTTATTCAAATAGTGCAACATTCACTTTTATACGAACGTTAAATATAATTGTACGACCTTAGAGTTCAAGTTTCAACTATCAAATGTGTCTAAACTTGTTTATATCGTTAAAAGTATTTACGTCTAACATTATAAATACCTCTGTTGTCTCGAATGTTCTCGGTACACGGGCTGTACTATAATTACCTGTAACAGAAAGGAAATATTGTTATGAGCATTAATTCAAAGTGGGTAATTAAAAGTACGATTGTGTCGTTTGAGACAGATGCATTTGAGAAGCGATAGAACAGAATTTGGTGTTCAACCTACCACCCGGGAAAGTCGGTACTATGTTAACGCCGTAACGAAGCGGCACCATGGGAAAGTATGTACCTTCTGGTTAATTAGTTGATTTTTATTTTTTATTTATTATTATAAAAACGTTTTAATACTGTATCGATATATAATAAAATATGTAAAAAGTGTAATTATGTTTCATATTGGTTGAGATAGTTCTTAGTACATTGTCATCAATATGGAAAAGGATGAAAGTATTTTAAATTTACAAAACTAAAAATAAAAATACTAATTAGTTCTTAGCTGTATTTCATTCTTATTCATAAAAGTACCTTATAATGTATTCAGTAAAATGTTAATTACATTTTATTTTTTAACATTAGATTGAATATTTTGTCCGATTATTTAACTTAAAACGACGCAATTGAATGATAAGAAACTTTTAATAATAATCAATAGGCGGCTTCTATGACATTCCGTACTTGAAACGTCAAATTTTTAATACAGCTCCCACCAAAATAGCGTCAGACAAACCGAGATAAAACAAAAAAATAGGCGTCATATTTCGCCATTCAACTTTAAAAAACTGAGCTGTCACACACGTTGGCCAATGCATTACATCAAATTTACACAACAATCAATTATAATGAGACGCGACTTTAAATCATATATATTTTTTTATCGCACAAACACATCGCATCGCGTTGTGTAACAACTTGTAATATATTTACACAACATAAAAAAAATTAATAAATCGTATACGTATCCTTTGACGCGTGAATAGATTTGAAATTGCAAAGCCATCGACCTCACGTTATAAATGCGAAAGTGCGGGACCGGATAATTTTGTCGACTAACTTGTTCAAATTGAAACGTATTCAGAATAAATATGGGAACAACTCCAATCTCAAAAAAATTAACAAATAAATAAAAGCATTTCTTCCTTTTTAATATTATGACACTATTCAGGGCTTTGAACTCAAATAGTAAAACGATACCCTAAATTGCTTGGATGACCCATTTTTTTTTTGCAATTGCTCTTCAGATTATTTGCATGAAGCCACTAAAGACACAAATCCGACTCGCACTTCACCGCTTATTCTATATTATACTCAACTCTTACTTAACTTATTATACTCAACACGCTAACCAAACACCACACTAGGTATATATCACTTAACAATGTGCATCGCGATACAGATAACTATGATCCCAATAATTCCCAACGAACACATACACATACATACATACATTATTATTCCACGTGCGGGAACCAAGGGCGCTAATCCATCACGCTGAGCCGAAGCTGTCTAGCCAGGTGATCACGATCTCACGATATTAACGCCTCGACATTTGCATGACAAAGTCTTCACATCCCACGCTTACCTGATTCAGCGATATCGCGCCGATTCCACGCAGTTCGCTTGTATTTTTAATGCGTGATGTACCATCACCAATTTGCGCTAAATATTTTAAAAGCTTATGTTCGTCGTAAGCATCCGCATCCGAGTATTTGAGTAAACACTTGAAAATTGCAATAAAGACATACATGGAAATGTCGAATATAATGCTTTTAACGAAACTTATATGGCATGAATGCTCTAAACAACCTAGCCACAACGAATTTAGAATGATGAAGAAGAACAAAAAGAATCATATGAAAAGAACGGATGATTCATTTCCATATCATCTCTCCAAATTATGCAACATAAAGAAACCCTAGATCTATCCATGAATTCCATTAAACTATTGATGTGCACATTCATAACACGCACGAAAACTACTACAAACACAATATAGATGCAAATACGTTAAGATCCAACATGAGTGTACTATATCGATTAATCTACTCATTCATCATTGTCGAACGCATTACAACAGTGTACATCCCCCCTCCCCCTTTCCTTCCAGCATGGTTATATCTGTCTTTTTCTGAGCGCACACTCGTCGATCGTAACTCTTAATGTCTCTCCATCGGACATTGTACTAATAACACATGGGAAGCGTTTATGCGCTGTTGATTCGTTTTTAAAACATCTTAAGATGACGTTCAGATGCACTATGAGATGCTTGACGTCATAAAGTTGTCAATTGTTATTTATATTACTTTTCGAGAGCTGTTATTAGATTCCTAAATTTTAGTAAAAACTAAGAAAACTCTACACGGTTGTTGTTGAATACTATTTCAATTACCTACGTTTAATTATTAATCTAACTGTTACAATTCTAAAAATTATGAAAAATTTTGCCATTACCATAAAAAAGTACCAGATATAATAAAAATATATAATGACCACCACTCCAAGACATCCTCTTTTTAAAATCATCGATATGGTGTTATAATGAAAGCGTTAATAGTTTCGACCGTAAGCTGTGTGAAGCGACATAAGGGCACGGCTCCAAAAACGGAAAGCCATAATTAAACGGGGAATAATTCCAACCTCCATACGTGGGCTGGCTCTGACTCACTTGCCGTTTTTGCTAACTCTAAACGAGCATTCAAGTTACGTCATTCGGGTAATTTAAAGTAAGGTGGGAGACTCGCACGCTGAGAACAAATTGGGATGCGCTCGAATTGGGGTAGTAATAATATCCTCTCGCAGAAATACTTACGATAAATTAGCCAGTGTATACACACTAGTAACAGGCTTTTCACCGTATCTTATCCTAAAATTTTAACCATTATAACTCTGGTCTAGTAAATCAGACCAATGCACTTTTCTTAACGTAATTTTTAGTTCAAGATTTAACTTATTATTCCTTCCAACAACCTTAGCCTTATAAACATAGTAACAACTATATACATAGGTAATATTTACTTTAAACATGATTTATAAGCGCATTAAGTAGGACATTGTCAATAATTCATCACATGAGACATAAAAAATGCCCCGAAGCTGGATGGAACCGGGTCTTCTCTCACTCGATGGCTCGAATGTGCTTGTGAAATAAAAATGTACTTGTAAAATAAATAGCGTTCGATGGAGAAACTTATAGTGGGCCATTAATACAGCTGTCAGTCAAGATGAGGCGGGTTATTTCTCAACAATGTCACTCATGCTTATGGTTTACATTAATCCTTAGATGCGACATTCTTTTGATTAATATGCTTTCGATTATAACCAATATACATTAAACTATTTTACCAAACAACTATAACGCCTTCAAATTGTTAGAACCAGACCAAATTTAAACGGGACCATACCGGGTGTACCATCTTTTAAATAAAAAAGTATCATAATAATCGTCGGAATCTCGGAGACAAAAAAGCGAAAAAAAATCGAAGAGTCGAATTGATAAGAGTCGAATTGATAAGCTCCTCCATCTTTCGAGTCGGTTGAAAACTAAACTAATGTATAAGCAGTGACTTAAAATTTTTCTATTATAACTTCAACATTATTCCTCAAGCTTCGTAAATATACACCAAAATATTATCATAAACTTTTAATGGAAACGACGAGAAAGATGTTCCAATAGCGTTTTCGGCCATCGATTTTACATAATCTTCCTTTACGTAAACAAACTCTTATAGACCTTTAAGATTAACAAGGTTTTAGGAAGTTTCACTTACATTTACAACATTAAGAGCAAATATATAGTAGTATAGAGTAAATACCTACACAAACTAAAATTAAAAATGAAGTCCCGTATCCCCTAGTGGGGTATGGGGGCAAATGATATACATCAGTTTCACTGATCGATTTTCTTTATGGACAAGTAGGCAATCAGACTTCTGTGTCCTGCCAGATGGAGACTTTTTTGTGAGCCTTCACCGGGAGTCGAACCTAGAACCTCTCGGTTCTACGCTCACGCGTTAACCACTGTATCAAGCAGGTGGTCCGAACAGAAAATAGGTAACCAAAAATAATAACCTGTTTTATTAGGTATTTACTATATGATACTTGACTCAAAGTAATTTAACATCTAAAAATAAAAGGGTAGAATGAAAAAAACACCGTGCCATATATTATTTTGATACTCGATACAGCCGGTGCGCTCTTTAACGATCGAAATGCTGCCAAGAATAGAATTGAGTCACGTAAGCATATTATATTGTATGACTTTTCGATAATGCCAACCTTATTGTTATTAACGTTCCATTTAAATTTCATCTTACCATTTATACTAGCTCATGCGCCAAGCGGCAAGCACATATTTATCTATATTACATGTATCTATCTGTAGGTAATTAGTATTTGATGACACACGAAATTGTGATTAATTTTTATTCATTGATGTGCACTTTATATTGTACAAGGTATGAAAAAAGAGTATCTCAATAGTTAAAGACGCATTCAATTTCTCAGAACTAGACTAAATTTATGAGAAAAAAGTTATGAGGTTAACATACACAAAAAAAATCGAACAGTCAAATTGAGAACATCCACCTTTTTTGAAGTCGGCTAAAACCGGATACAGTCAAACAAAGTCAGCCGTTCCATCTCGTCTAGAACAGCCACTCACATAGAACAACACATATATTCCATTTCGTCTCCCTAATGACGTCACACGCAGCACGAGCGAAGGAACAAGAAAAGCTGCAGCAATTTACAATACAACGCGACACGATCCGCCAGCGCCGATGAGTCACGGGGAAGCCCCGGTGACGTCATCCCTGCAAATCCCTTTCCGGAGCGGGTTAATCGCTCATAAACTGTACAGGCTAAGATAAAAAGAATATTGGACATCAAGTATTAATAGTTTTGATTTTTGATATGAAATTTGATTTCCCGTCAATATATATAATGTAATCAAAATGGTTTACTTTCTCTTCCTTATATTGAGTAGATTTTAACACTTCTTAACATTCAAGAATTTTTTTTTTCAATTCAGTATCTAGTTGAAAGACCGTATTTGAGTCTGTTTAGATATTAAAAAATGATCGTGAAATAAAAGGAGTTCAACATGCACAAAAACGATTCCTAAAAATAGAAACTCGTTAAACAATCACGATAAACTATATGTATTACATTGTCTCATCAAACCGAATTCAAGACTTGACTGTAAATAATGAAATAATAATACCTTTTACTGCGTGAGTGTAAAACGAAACTACTCAGTTAATTCCAATCAACTAAAAACTCATCACACAACCAAAGGCACTGAAACATTTTCCAAATTAATGACGTCACCTCCGAATCCCTTTCAGCTGCGGTGGATTTTCGCGTAAGCTCTTTTAAATTAAACGGGAAGCTATGTTTATTATTTTCGCCGGCGTAAAGCGTTAGTCTCTAAACGTGTGCAATTTAATTATGTAAAAACCTATTTAGAAAAATTGTGAGTCTGTGATATAATCGCTGCAATCAGCAGGTGAGTTTGCGTGGTTTGTATAATGCGATAATGCGTTTTTCTTTAAGCAGAAATTGGATACTGTTTTTAGTTTTCACTTCGTGGATGGGAGGCGCCCGAAAGAACTTTCTAAATTGGATTGCAGTTTACACAGTGAGAGCGGACACGTTGAAATAACAAAGGCTTCTCGACTACAAGACAAAATCATTATATCTATATTAATAGTGTCATAGATTGAACAGTATGTACAGGTCATTTCTACTTATGACAAGGAAAACACACCTTTAAAACTTCATCAAATCATATCAACCTAATGACGCATTTATGAAATTAATTTGGATTATTATCCGAAGGAAATTCGCACATAAATAGCATATAGCAGTCACAAACAAACCGGCTTCATTTATAGACCTCGGTTATATTAAACAAACGGGTTATTGTTGATATTATAAACGTAAATAATATACTCGAATGATAGCGATAACTGATATCGTTGTACGTCATTCGAGATAAACGCACACACCCGCCTCTTGTGTAGATATGCAGAATGATAATTAAGTATATTATAACATAAGTAGCGATCCGCCCCGGCCTCGTCCGTGCTACATGAACAGCCTACATATAGCACTCAGGAATCATGTAAAAGAATCCTTGTAATAGGTCTCGTAATTCCTGAGATAAAACGTTCAAACTATTAAGATTTATGTTATAAGTATAGAAAGATCTCTTATGCATCTTGATAGTTCAAAACAATTTATTTGTCTTAATGTACACAATTCCATGCTTCTTAAAATAAATACGAAATAAAAGAAACAAGAATATACTAAGAAATTCGTATAACTTGAACGCAAAACAACACGCTGATTATACAAAATATGTAAACAAAACTGTTGTGATTACTATTATAACTATAACAGAAACATATTTATTTAATTCATACATTGAAACACATATCTATATGAAAACTAAAAGACATCGGGGCCAGCGCAACCGACGAGTGCAATGAAATAAAATTGGATTAAATATTAGGCTTCTTATTGTAATTGGAAGGGTGCATAATCTTTGGCGGAACTAACTCGAATAATATAATATTTCTCTACTTTGTCACCGTTTTAATAGCTACAGGAAACCACTAAAGATACGTATGGTATCGAATGTTACGATAATTTTACCACAAATTTTGATATTTACGGTTTGCCGGTTACGTACCACGAAAACGAAAAAAACCGGAAACATCAAACTTAAATAGTGAGTTATTTACGAATATATTATGTAGCACTGTGAGAAACACTAATGATGCATACTAATTAGAACGTGTATGGCTGAATTATATTTGCTTTCACACTCTTGCTTTTAAAGGAGCGAAGTAAACAACGATAAAAATGCCACACTTCTGTTGTTTCGTTTAGAAATTTATTATCATCAACATGTAAAGAAAAAAACAGCAGAACGAACATGACAATACCACCTCATTACATGAATTAATCGTAATAATTACCCCATTCTTGCGCCCGCATCCCTGCAACTCATCAATACCTGACTGCTAGATAGCGATAGTCGGCGGCTTTGTTCGCGATTAGGAAACCGATATACCACCGTCATTATCGTCTAATTACGTACAGGAGAGTTTTGTTCACACACTCGTCTTTACGCACGTGCCTGTAATATAATATTTATTGATCGCTTTCATCAGTGTGCTGAATTTGTTAGGATGAATCTGTATTGAATTACTAATAGTTAACTAACTGAAACGATCAACACTCGATGAAAATATGTCATGTTTTATGGAACACTCACAAAATCAGCTGAATTTATGCAATTTTTAGGACAATATCTACAGTATTGTATAGTTAGTGTTATGATTTGCAATATAACTTTTCTTAAGAGATAATTCAAAGACCTTTTGAAAGTCTGCCAAAGTGGCAGGTGACGGCTAGAATTTCATACATTAAAATTATAAATGGGATACGAAAATCAATTTTCCGATTTACTGTTATACGGTAAGTTTTCGGAACCCGCATTATGTTGGTATTTCAATGTGGCTGGAATCAAGCCAGCTGCATAAACAACAATAACATCAACAACATACAATGTATATAGGGATTATAAACTAGATAAACATGTAGGTACCTAATATTTCCTTTTTTTAGAAAATAGGTTACCGACGGCCGTGTACCACTCCAAGTTCATAAATGGGACTAAATGCGACTATGTCCCTTTCAAATATAAAAGCAATCGTCCATCGGTCCATTGTTACCTATAGAGCAACAAGGCCAAACAAAATACAGTCGACTTCAGAACCTCCTTTATTTTTGGGAATTCGGTTGAAAAGACACTGTCACAGCTGTGTACGATATACAACAATCACTCTGTTATCTAAAAAAAATTGTTACGTATTAATTAGTATTTAACTCTACATTTATAGAATAAATATACACTTTAGCCCACCATTATTCACTTAACCAATGAAAGCACACAATGGTACTTACTTAATACATTAAATCATTCTTTACGTATGGTAATCATTGATAAAAGTAAAAAGCGGAGAGTGGCGTTAAATTTACATTCCCCAAGATTAACGACTCGGGCAGTTGACGCGCTCACGATTTAATATCCACTCGGTGACTTTTTGAAATGGGACGCCCGAGATGTATTTCGAAATGGGGGATGATTTGATAACTTTCTATCTGTATAAGGGCGTGTGTGTGCGTAGGGTGTATGTAAAGGTTCAAAATGCATGATAATTCTAATTTAGAGGAACATTATAATCACAATTTTGAATTGTTCGGAGGCATATGAGCTAAACATATATTCAGATTAGTCTACATAAAATTGAAGTTGTAAGTAATGATTTTATCTTAGTTACTAGCCGATTTTAGTTATGTTTCACCACCAAATACACTTTCATCAAGAGGTAAACAAACAAGGTATATAGAGCATAATACTTATATAAAATGTGTTTGTATCTGAACAACAATAATTTGAAATTAAGCTCAATAAATAAAGGTTGACAAAAATATCTTCCAATCTTCATTAAAAGCGCAATATCGTGAGTTGCAATTAGAAAGATGAAAACCCACGCAGGTATTCAATAAGAATGTTCAAGTATATCCAATTTTAGAGCACTTCGCAATTTCATTAGCCGCGATACGTAAAACTATTTTCGCTCTAGAGAGTGGCCTTCAAATATTATTAGCCTGTAAGTACATATTTGTGACATACTCACGCTCGGCATAACAAAAAAATCAAAGCGACGCGAAAACATTATGAAATTGACTTCATTTCGGACATTTCAAAATGACGCAATAGCTTTGTATTTTTAAACACCGAAAAACAAAACTATTTATCAACTAGTAAAATGCAAAAATATAAACAGGAACTGTCCGATTGATGGCTGAATAAATCTTGATAGAAATTGGAATACTACTTTCTGAAGTCTAATACAATCATTTAAAGTATTTTATATTATCTCAAGACATTAAAATCGTACTACGGTCGTGTTGCATCAACTATAGAGCTGCTCATTCACTACGTACTTCATGAAAAGAGTTTAGAAGTCCCAAAAAGATTCGAAACAAGCATAGGTACAGCAAAACATAGTTTCGCAACATCCCCGCACCCATTGCCATAGAGTGTTTCGACGGATCGCGGACACCTCCACAAAACCATATTGCATTATTACCCCGCGCAAAAACCATTACGGATGATTGATGACTCGTGTCGTTGAGATCGAAATGCGTAAGGAAATATCACTAGCCGCCGACGTCGGGTTCTCCTGCGTGATGGGAGAGCGGGTGGGTAATAAAGGCGGGCATCGTCTTCCTGGTTTTTATATAAAACATACCGTGGAATCCGCACATAGGTGAAGCTTTATAAATATATAGATTTTATTAAAGGTTCATGTTTTATATTGAAAGCATATGATTCGATTTATCCTCCATACATTCATTAAAAGCACTACGCTACTCTTAAAAGAATTGGAAATCACTCGATTGGAATAATCCTAACAATATTTCGATTTGAATACGTCCAATATCACACGCTATGAACAACAAACATGTTTATTATATAACCAAATGTTAAAGCAATGTTCCGCTTAAATACACGCGTAGTTTTTCCATAGGAAATCAATGCGGAATACAATTTTTGCAGGTGTATATTTATTACTTACACGTTAGTTGTTTTTGTTTCAAAACTGAAATTTTAAACTTATGTACCTACTAAGTGTGTATGTCAATAAACATTAAGACACAAAGCGTGACTTTAAATAAGAGGCTTATAGGTATTGTAGTAAGAATATCTTAATAAAATAATACGAACAAATAATATGAGTATATTTAAACCCACCATAGAACATCATGTTCAGAAATGGACGTACACGACATTTTCAACAAAACGGTTCTTTATAAAATATAATCGAATTTGATTAAAATGACTGTAATTTTATCCATTTAGATGTAATATTTTGATGTATATTCAATTGTGATATAATTAAATGTATAACTGGCAAAATTATAAACACATTCTTGTAACGGTTGCCCGCGAAGTAATGAAATGTCCAATCATCCAAGGAAATTGTATGCCACCGTATATACGCAAACAATTTCCTAGTGTGTGAAACACAAGGAAGGTTGCATAGAGGATTCAACATAGACTATAGACTATAGAGCTAAGGCAATTATGAAGATAATCATTTCACGCGCCAGTCTGTCACGTCGGTGGGACAAGCGTGATCGGCGATTGACACGGGACTGGCGGAGCACGCAAGGCGTGTGCTTCCACGCAGCCAGCGTTCAATAAAAATAATCAATGTTTTTTTAATATAAAAAAAATATTGTGGACATTGAACAATGTAGGTTCAGATTAAGATACAAAAAAAAATCGCACAAAAACCAAATAGTATTAGAGAATACCATGTACTTTTTATAAATAACAAACCCAAAGCGCAAATGCATAACATGACTATGAAATAGGCATATTTATCAAGGTTGCAAGACAATACCATTTCTAAATATTTTCAGGAAGGTGTGGGGGGACGGTGACTTCTTAAATCAGTGTTAAGTATCCCAGTGTGAAATAAATACAGGGCTATATAGGTCACTTTCCCCACACTGGAATTACTTCTGCTCAAGGCGTACAAAGTTAACATTCACTGACTAGAATTAAAGAGAAAACAGTTCAAACTAAGTACATACACTACTATCATTATTGAAACAGTAATCGCCAGATCAGTACATAAAGGCGCGATTCTCTTAGCAACGCCTTAGCCGGCTCCAACAACAATGCTGTACGTTAAACACGACGTTTACAATAATTGCATGTAATTGTTTCCTCTGAATAAACTTTCTCTTCGAATTTATTAACATTAAACCATCCCCATTGGCAGAGCGTTTGGCAAACGTCGCGCGCTTTCGCAACAAGACAACTAGCTTAGATATATGTATATGCAGTTTGTTACTACAATAAGATACTAATAGTAAGGTAGCCAACATGACTCACCGCCCGTTTTAAATTAACTAACATTACTAGACTTTAATAATAGAATGCGAGTAAAAAATATTTTTATGAGTCTAGTACATTGTATTTATTGAAAGTTTTTTATATAGAATATTCATTTTATCGGCTGGATGCAACATTTATAAGGAATTATGCAGGTATGCAGGTAACCGCCGGTCCCGTGTGGAGTTACTGGTCTCCCATCGGGCGCGTCCCCAGGTGGCGGATAGGGGAAGGCCCTCCAGATATGGGGGGTACCGGCTGGTAGCCGGCGCGGACCAAAACCAGCAAGGAGGGCGAGAGGACCATTAGGTCCTCCCGTAAGAGTTCTCGCAGAGGGCTTTGTAGGGTTCGTTTCGAACAGTGGCCGCCTAGGCGGCGGAGAATGGTGGTCGTTACGATCGCGGCGCGGCGGGCTCGACGGCAGGATTCTGTCGCCGGGTTAGGGGTTTCGGCCTCCCGTCGGGCAGCCTGTTACCCGTCGTAGTGTTGTTGATCATGTCTAGCAGCTACGACGGGCCA
>NC_052128.1:4472539-4474074 GCF_012273895.1 Zerene cesonia | reverse complement strand
CCCCATTTAAAAAAAAACGTCGCAATCAACAGAGGCATAATGGCATTCTGTTTCACATGTGCCCGGAATATGCCTTGATGCGGGCGCGTTTCCGTCCGTAACTCAATTGGCAGGCAATCTCGCGCCGGCGCCGCGCAATTATCATCCGACCCCCTCCAGCCCCTCGCCCTCGTAACCCCCATAATCTCCGCGCCATCCGGGCCCTTCGAGTGCCTTGCCTTTGTTTGTGTTGTTGAGGATACTTCTTGTCGAGACAAGTAAACCTCGTGGGCAAGGATTCTCAACAAGGTGAACATGTAGTTTGAAGATATTTTTACATATTCGATACGTTACGACAGCTTGAGGGCATCGAAACCGTAACGTGATTTAGAATTGTGCAATAAAACACTATGATTTTTTTCATCTTAGGTGTTATTATTGAGCCATTTTTTAAGTTATCAATAATACACCCTTGTGACACAGATACTGTTTCGAAAAGCAATAAGCGATAATGGCTTCAATTTGGTTGGACATCCAATACACTGCGTAGTTACGTCGTTATGGGTTTTCGATCAATGTAGGATACGCTCAAATGAACACCAATTTCGGCGTCAATCTCGATATATCGCTTTCAGCCGAAGGGATTATTCCGTATCGGGTGCGATATTCGCCTGTTTGCAAATCAGAATATCTATGAATAAACGTCATTATAACAATCGTGTCGGGGTATGTTTATTGCGAAAAGAAATATTGCGTTAGATACACAAATTAAGCGTAGCAAGTGTGTAGGCTGAGATAATATGTGCATTTATGATGAAATAGCTTTCTGCCTGCCTGTACCCACCCTATCTATCATATTCATACAAATCTATAGTTATTCGCCCCGCTACCAGCATTCCGTTTAGCGGTTCAAGTGTGACAACGTTCTATACTAAATAGCAATAGAAAAGTTATTTTATTATGGAATAAATTTAAATGAATAGAATATCGAGTTATACACTAAGTCATACGATGTGTTTGTAAGAGTTATTTTCTTTCTTTCATATACAACAGGGTATCAGCGACATTATCAGGAAGTAGGACTAGTGAAACCGGCCCTATTTTCCGAAGCATTTCTTTCGTAACGTGTTGTATGGTTATTCGTCTGAAGCCCCCCTGTATTTAATGCGGCGCGGGCGGTAAAACGTTATGTGATTAACGTATAATTTCGTAGCGCCGTTTCGTGATGACTTTTTAATATTTCTCACTCGTAATTTTATCTCCGTGTCTGGGATCATTTTAATAAGAAGCCTGTGAAGCGGCATCCTGCCTTATTTCGATTTAAGGTTAAAGTTTTAAGTTATAACTTCATCTGCTATGTGAAGTCCCGTGACCCCTAGTGAAGTATGGGGTAGGTGATGAACATCTGTTTTACTGATCGATTTTATTTATGGACGAGTAGATGATTTGCCCTCTGTGTCCTACCAGCAAGACATTCTTTTGAGTTACCACCGGGAATCGAACCCAGGACCTCACGCGTTAACCACTATACCAAGGAGGCGGTCAACCTACCGGCG
>NC_052128.1:4461741-4471539 GCF_012273895.1 Zerene cesonia | reverse complement strand
TGGCGTCGCGACTATGGTTCTGTCCCTAGTCTTGAGACTACACCTCAAATTTCACATTACATATCGTCATTATTGTATGTCGCTAGACTGAACGCCTAGATAATCAATATTGATGTACTAATAATAACTTATGCCGGATTTACTTAAAGACTTATGGTAAAAAGATAGTAAATACCTAGTTAACGTTATATTATGTCACCGTAAAACAGTAAACACCGTTAGATTACAATCTAGCGCACTATATTCCCGCGAGATTGTAATCTGTCAACAAATTGTGATCCGTAACATACTGCTCACAATTTAATGCATTATTTTGCAGTAAATTATAATTAATAGTTGTGAAACCTTAAAATTACGAAATGAGCATTCGATTGATTAATTAGGTTAGTTTTGATTTATTAAAAAACTACACAGAAACAGGAGCCCCGCGCACGCACTCACCCTGCACCTCGCCGACATTTGGAAGAAGTAAATTCTTGGCAAAACACACAATTGCGATGTATTCGCATTATTGCAAGCGAATGTTGAAGATCACAATTTCTCGGCAGATTACAATCTCGCGGCATACATTATAATCTAACGGTTTATACAATCTTAACGCGACATACCTATACATATAATAATGTTATACAAATTGAAACTGAGGTCAAAGTTATACAACCTCAGGGTAAGATAAGTAGAAAAATAATAAACTTGACGAAAGATTTTAATATATGAAATTAATGATGCAACATCTGCATGCAATGTTGTATATGCATATGAAGAGATTCGTTCGATGTTAATTTCTCTAGAGACGCCACGAAATTCATTCATATATATTTATGATTCTTACACATTATTCCATACTGACATTTGTACTATTTTTAAGTGAATAGTACGAAACAAATAATACATACATCTGAAAATTATATTTCCACATATGAAATAAAATAGTAAGAGTTAGATTATAGGAATTTCTTTATAACTTCAAGTTGGTCATCAACATCAGCATGTGGAAATAGCGGACGTTAGCATATGTTCGCATTATTAAAATAAATACACATTTTTATACATACTTTACTGTTCATAGCTACGTTAAATCCTATCCTACTAATATCACAAATGCGAAAGTTTGTAAGTATGTGTGTATGCTTGTTACTCTTTCACGCAAAAACTACTGAACCGGTTGCAATGAAATTTGGTACGTGGACAACTATTTATCCCGATATTCCTATGAATACGGGCTTACACGGGTGAAACTACGGATAGCAGCTAGTGTATAATATGATGTGCCCTCTTTCTTTCTTATTGTTTACCCTCTTTGCCCTCTTTCTTTCTTATTATTGTCCTTTAAACTTTTACTTCGTTACCATCCCATTAAAGTAAGCGCAATTTTTATATTTCGAACTGACAAACTTCACTCCTCAGGCCTTCTAACATACGTTTCTAAACTGCAACGAAACATTGGACTCAACAACCTTATCACAGTTCTTCTATTAAACCAATTAGATTGATGCCCCGAAATTGCCGTATATAATCAAAACCTGTATATTATTTCCGAGGCTATATATAGTGCGCCAGTGTTCGATTACAATTGGTAGCCAGTGACGCACGTCAACAGAATGATCTCGTTACGGCCGCGCACCATTTCATTAGGCGCACATGATACGCTTCCAATTATTTCCATTAAAAAGTAAAATAACTACCTTATGTTTTTTGGTAAAAAATAATCCAAATACTTATGTATTTAGTTTAATTTTAAGCGCGCATTTCAAGTACGCATTCTTAACCTATACGGGATTTTGATAATACCAATGCCATGTGAAACTTTTACCCTCATGATGGATTTGTGGCAGCCAATTTAATTAGATTTACTTTGCCGATGCCCTGGTAGATCGGGACTTTTAGATACTTACAGATATCGAACTAAATACAATTAACGTTTCATATAAAATACATTTCGTCAACGTATATCCTTAGACTACCTTGGGCAAAGTTTCAGAGACAATTTTAGCACCGACTCATACACTTATCGATTTGATATATTATAATCTTCGAATGCGTGATAGATAGTGTCATAATAAATAATGAATATTTTTACGTAATTTCCACAATTTGCGTTGTAAATAAACAAATTCGTTGAAACAATGGAGCGTTATAAATTATAAATAGTGTTTTATCTTTGTATCAACGTTTCAACTGTATCAATATACATATATACATAATGAATATACAATATGTTTGCGTCACTGTGTTTTTCGCGTCGCGCGCGCTTATATATTTACTAGCTTTTCGCCCGCGGCTTCGCCCGCGTAGAATTCGCTTATATCGCGCGAC
Organism: Zerene cesonia; assembly: GCF_012273895.1. Classification (NCBI taxonomy): domain Eukaryota; kingdom Metazoa; phylum Arthropoda; class Insecta; order Lepidoptera; family Pieridae; genus Zerene; species Zerene cesonia. The sequence goes on along the minus strand of NC_052128.1, from coordinate 4,469,223 downwards.
ATGGTAAGGAGTATTTTCTTCGCATCAAAAAGTATGGTTTGTTCTTTCCCACGTTTAGCTCCATCATCATACCAAGTTTCATCAAAATCGGTTTGACAATAACGAACTTTCATACAAACTTTCATCCCCTCTTTCAACTCTTTCTACCATTTTTTCGCGATAAAAAGTATCCTATGTTCTTTCCCAAGTTCAGTTCTATCTTCATACCAAATTTTGTGAAAATCGGTTCAGTGGTTTAGGCGTGAAAGCGTAACAGACAGACAGACAGACAGACAGAGTTACTTTCGCATTTATAATATTAGTAGGGATATATTTACATTTGCTTGTGATTTCTCCCGAATGCAGTTGGTACTATATTTGGACAAAAACATTTATTTTCATACAACAACTTAATTAGTATAATACCGGTACGACTCGAGTTAGAAGATCTTATTTCTCACCCGCCTCAATCATTTTCTTTTAGCCTTCACTCGATCCTTTTTGTATCCCTTCCATTTGAAGAACTATTTACCTCTGCAAATGTTTATCGGCAGTGTTGGTGGCAAACCATTGAGCGACTCACGAATACGTTCTTATGTAAAAAAATGCAATGTATTTCTTTTTTTTTCCAGATTATTCTACACCACTCTAATTTACTAATAATAACAAAATAACCACATTGTAAAAAAGGCTTAAAAAAAATCTCTAGCAATATTACAAACACATAAATACGACAAACATAAAATTGAACAAACCTCACAAAACTTAAGCCTAATCACTGTCCACATGCTTCCATATCCATCCTTAATGAAGCCATGCTTATTACTCCAACCAATTACTATTCACCAACAGCCATCCATCGCTTCTAGATATCATGTTGAGACTGAAGCTAATTTCTCACAAACAATTTAATCTATGCATCTAGCACCCGGGTGTGTTTGATCTCATTTAATAACCGTGGGCGATTAAATGATAGACAGACCGACAGACACGAATGCCAATGTGCTCAAAATCATCGAGATCGTCTGGTACATCACGTGATCTTTTTAATACAATCGAGTGACATATTCATTCCTACAGCGAATTCATGAGAAAATTTACCATATATTTATTTTAACCAAAACAACTCGATTGTATCGAGGTGCAATTGTTAAAGGCGGAAGCCTCAATAAATAATTAACGCGTTTATTTCGAGATTGGTTAATTTCCAGAAGAAACCATAGCAATCTCGAAAATAAATAAACATTTCGCCCCCGCATTGTTGCCGTAACGAAAGTGAAATCGCCCCAAGAGCGCTGAACAAAAAAAAACTCTTATAAAACAAGGTGTGTCTCACAGAGGCGAAACCGTACGAAATTCACAAAGAGCAAGTTTGACAAAAGACCTTTGAAATAGTTATGAAAACTCCGACTTACGAGTCGAGCGGTGAAACGCTAACGAGTAGGTATTTTCACCAATTTCCACAGATAACGTTCGCCGAATTGAATCAATAAAAGTTTCCAAATTAAGGTCGTGTTTAATTAAAGTTTACAAGCAAAAGCCTATAAGGAATTCGCGATATGATTTCGAATTCTGCTGAGTTATAAGGAAATCGTTTTAATATGCCTATATAGATTTTATAATATTACATAAAATATCGCCAAAAATAAAATTATCATTAAATTTGATCTCTTTGCCGCCAAATATATAGCGCGTCATAGCGCGCAAGATAACATTTCAAAAGTTGTTTACCACGTTATTATAACATGCTTCACAGTTCACACGACACGTTATCATGTCCAGAGTTTCAAAGATAATAGGCAAACACATTAAGGGTGTAGTAACCAGGGCTATTCCCACTGGTAATATTACCGGTCCTGGTGTTGGTAATATTAACGATGAGAAATTTTGAAAGAATAGAAAAACCGTTGTTAGAATAGAAAAACGCGTTTCTTGCCTAACCGTAGCAACGGTTAGGCAAGAAACGCAGGTTCGAATCCTGCCTCGTGATCAAATTTTTTCTATTCTTTCAAAATTTCTCATTTATAAAGCATTTCAATGCTATAAAACTAAAAATTAAATATTAACGATGTTATAAACCATAATAGTGACCACCTGTGTTACGATTCTACCTTCAACACCAAATAACAACGTGAGAACTCGTTAGTAGCGCGAGTAGTAGGAGTGAGTAGCAATATCCAGTATTATCGTAAAAAAATTACACCATCCTGATTTCTTTGGAAAAATACCCAAACACAACTTCATGAAATCTCAAGCTCTCAGCTACTAACTAATAGATTGATTTTAAGCAAAGAATAAAGCCTTGGTATATCACTATGTAAAGTTATATTGTTTCTTGTTCCACAGAATTAGAATTCGCAAACATGAAATTATTGTTAAAAGTTTATTAATATGTAATATGCCCCATAGCAGGACATAACTTCCTTAGAAATTTGAGATAGCCATGTAACAAGTACATCTCGTAAATCTTATCACATAAATGATAAGATATAATAAGTATACAGTACTTTTACGTCGTTGGTAAAATTACATTAATAAAAGGTGTACAAAATAAAATCAACACAGCGACTGTGAAATATTCAAGGCTCTTTACGGACATTTATTCGTATTTTGATATGCTTTAATTTTATATGGAACGCCATATCAAGGTGAATTAAAATGTTTATAATGAATACGGTAATGTAGAGGTTATATAAACGGTATTTAAATATTAACGAGACCGTTTCCAAGAAAGTAAGACTTCAACACGGTGGGATTAAAGAAAATAATTATTATAAATGAAATATTCCCGTGTGTTTGTTTGGCTCATCGAGTGAGCTATTTTCGACATCGCAGTGTTTTCGTGATGAAAATAAAATTTCTGAACTATCCAATTACAGAGTACAGTTCAATTAATCACTCCACCGTAAATATACTTTTAAATTTAAATTTACAAACAGACTTCCAATGCGGCTCAGTAAAACTTTCCACGTATCAATAAAAGTCGTAGGAGTCAGTTAAAATCGCATAAAGTTTTAACGGTGGCGTCATAAACAGAACTATATACATACTTATAAGGCATTAAATAAGTATAAAAAATAGTGTTATTTTAAAGTGGCGCATCGCGAGCAGGTTTTGGAAATGACGGAACAGGTCGGCGGGCCTCGGGCGGTTCTTTCTTGTACTGGTCGAACAACAAATTCAGTACGTACAGACGACAGATTGACAAAAATTATGTATCACGTCGAGGTTTGAATCGCAACGTTGGTTTTAATATCAACAATTTGTACCCTTATGTAACGTTGGAATAATCATTTCGGTTTACGCAATCGATACGAGATTGACATTCGATAGATAAAACGTGTGGCCGTTATTCATATTTTGTTATTTTTAAAATACATGAATTAAATATAAAGGTGTCAGGTGTCAATTTACATACGTAATTTCAAGAGTTAAAAGGCCTATTAAACAATTATCAAACAAGGGTAATGTTTCTATGAGACATTTGTCGCACGAGGAAACTAAAGATATCTTATCATTACCTACAAACGCAATCTTCCTACGAAAGTACCGTTAAAATTAGTTTAACTGAGGATGGAAGAGGTTTTTAAACAATAAAAAGTCCGTTTTATTCCGACACATTTTATTTATTACTCTTCAACAACAATTGTACAGAAAACTTAAAAAAATATATTAATAACAAGATAAAAAAAGAAGAAGGGTATAATCTGTTGGGCGGCCTTATCATTCAGAAGTGATCTCTTCCAGGCAACCCGGAAACATTGTTATATTGAAGTAAAATGAGAAGATGATGATTAAGAGTTTAGTAAAGCAAATGAGCCACCCTATCACCACCAAGAAATTTGATTTGTACAATTACTATCTTGGAGCTTCATACCGCCATTGTTATTAAATATTAGAGCTATTCTTTAAATAATTACTAAATAAATAATACTTTCATAATAAAATTAACTACCTATGGAAATCACATAACTACTTCCAAACAATTCACTTAATATATTAAACACACACACACAGCAGTATTAGATGTACGCGTGCCAGCTGAGTTACCCGAAACTTTGGTAATCAAAACATTCAATTGCTTACCTAACTTAAGATATGTCATGTGACCTTCTATTCGTCACTAATCAAGGTTGGATCCGACGGCGGTCAATAAATCGAGCCGCCCAATTGGACCTTATTGGTTCGGCGGTAATTTTGAAGGTCTATACAGAGTAATTGTAGACGTATTACTTCTTCCATTTCATAAATTAATGCTATATTACTTTTTGAATATTCTTCCAATAAGCTCCTTTATATAACTCAATCATAATCGATGAGAAAATATATTGTGCTTATTTTATACAGAGTAAATAAGCGATCTCTTAGAAATTAAAGGCTATTAAACAGATTTTAAATGCGATTTATTCATTGTAGTATTAACCCGACGTTTCGAACACTTTACAGCGAACGTGGTCACGGGGAGACTCCCCGTATATAATATAAATATAATATACAGGGTATACTGTATATAATGTAAGTCTTTAATTTCTAAATGTATAATACTCGGGTAAAATCAAACACAAGAAAATAATAAGCGATCTCGTTAATCATTCCGTACTTGAAAACATTTATTTATATGAATTTTATCTTACCATAACTAGCGAAGGTTTATTAAAAATTTTCTTGTAAAATTCATTAGGTACTTAATGTTAGATGACGTCATACGTATACCTCTAACTACACATATCGAGTAGGTACTTATAGAAACCAATCAACATGCAACCTCATCAACGCTTGGGTAACTGTTTAAAAACACGTTAATATTCTACGTGCGTCCGACCGACCGCGTATCGCGATAACCTTTTAATTTTATTAACTAGCCGATGTCCCCGACTTGGTTTGCATGAGTTGTGCGCTCACTTCTCGATTCTCTAGACATGTACCGACAGGTACATGTAAGCTGAAAGATATCCCTTATAAAGTAGTTAACTACCGACTGATTGTTGAATAATTTTTTATGTTATAGGTAATAATAGGAAAATTAAAAGGAATGATTTTTCATCATGCATTAGGTTTTAGGCTCGTTAGTTAGAGATTTTCAAGCTATATAGTTCTTTGAGGTGTTAGGTAGCATAAATTCAATAAATGCGACTGACACTCGGTTCAAAACCGCTCCTATGTACTACACTTATTAAGTAAATACGCATGTACCTTGATAGAATTATTATGAGAGCAATTATTAAAAACACTGATGAAAACAACGACGACTATTTTGTCTTCATATTTAAAAAAGTTAATACGAAACAATTTTAAACATTATTACATGACCTTGCACAATCGTCTAACACTAAGTCGACTGTTATTGCCCAAACGACCTCCGCTTTTAAAAAATAATACAATATAAATGCTATTTCATGAAGTGCACGCATTTCCACCGACCAGCCGAGGGATCTAGCTGGTGTAAACATATAAATTCTAACAAATAACCGAATTTACAGAGAATACGTCGTAATAATTTTATAGTGCGCTTTGTTTTCATTTTAAACTGCGTTACATGTGTTACTAATATATAAAATATATAAAATATGATACACCGATATACGTCGATATTATTTAAACACGCCCAATAAAAAGAAAATACCCAATAAATACATGTGTGTGTGTTTTTAATTGTTACCATCTGTACCTACTTTTATGTATTTATAAGTGCACTAGCGATACAACTATATCTTGTGTTCAAATAAGAAACCTCTGCAATTTTTTTTTCGAAAAAAAACCTCACCAACCAGATTCCTAAAATGGGACCAAACGACAAAAATGTCCAATCAAACACAAATCAATCGCGCCAATCGTTTGAAAACCCACGTTGAGATCTCGATAAATCAAACCAATAAAAATCAGTCGAATTGAGATCCACCTTCCTTTTTTAGGAACGTCAATTAAAAATATACAGTTGATTTTTATCATACCTAATGTCCGTGCGTAAATCGGGGTCACATTTGTCGCCGCATTCAGCGACGCTTACTTACTATTAAACATTCAAATCACAACACAATTTCTGCTTTTTCTATCAACGACCATGATCACTTAACATCAATTGACCCGTACGTTCATTTGTTTATTGCATAAAAAACTATACAACTTAAAAGATGTAAAATCCATTGTCGACATTCTCTTACAACTATAATATACATGATACAATCTTCCGGGACAATACCGACCCGTCAAGGGTACGCAGCGCACGTTTTATCAAGTGATGATGTGATTAAAATGCACTTTATATTCATATAATTAGCTATACTATTGTAACTCAAAACAAATTTGTATGCCGATAGTGTAGAAACAAGCCGAAAACGATTCTAATGTCGAAGGCATACCCACTATAATATGATCAATATAGAAGTAATAATAAATGACTAATTGCTTTCGTATGAGGAAAACGGACCATTGTTATCGGCGAAACGAACGAACGTAAAAACATTCACAATACACAAGGATGTGAGAAAAGAAAAGCATTACACAGTTGTGAAACGTAACATATGGAGATCTGTAAAGCGCAGTTTATGAAGTACTTCGTTACTAATATCGAACACCAGCTGTGCCCCGCGGCTTCACCCGCGTCGAACATGATGTAAAGAAAAAATTTCTCTAATCGGACGCTTAAGAAGTTCCTGATATTAGCGCGTTCAAACAAACTCTTCAGCATTGGCACGCATTGACCGCATATATTAATCATTTTCTCTTACCTATATAATACGTTTATAATAGTTTTCTTCAGTGCTTACCCTTATGAGCTATCATTATCATCGCCTTACTACTTCTTCTATACACTACACTAATAAGACCTGTCTCTTATTATGGTCTAGCACTTGAATTGTTTACAAACATTTGCTATCGTTCGTTAATATATCAATAAATGAAAACCCATTCCGACGCCTGATAAAAATTCAAATTATTCGCATTCATGTAACCGTAGAACGTGGTGAAAGAAAACCACAATACCTTTTATTTAGCATCCAACTTGGCCAGTTGTCTCTCAATTACCTGAAACAAAACGAATTCATTTTAAAAACATTTCATTTACACACTTAGTTTACATAATACAATTTATCTATAGACATATTCTGCCCAACTAAGCGCAAAAGCGGTAACTCAAAGAAAGCGAGTTTTGAGATAATTGAAGTTATGTAAAAATAGTTATATATATACTTTATGTATAGTTTTTTTTATTTGTTAAATATTATTTATATATTATATAGGGTGTATTTGTTATCACATTAGTTAAATTATCAAAAATGTATAATAATGTACTTTATTCATGAGATACGGTTACACCGCTTAGTAAACTATAGAATTAAAATTGAGATACCGCTTTTTCGTTAGCTCTTCTCAAACATGTGTGTATACAAAAAGGAATGTATTTTCTATCAAATAAAATATGTCTTATTTGAAAAAAAAAACAATTAAAGTATATATATAACGTTTTTTTATTATTAAAATTTGAAATTACATAAAAAAATA
>NC_052128.1:4429003-4460741 GCF_012273895.1 Zerene cesonia | reverse complement strand
GCAAAAGTTGTGTATTTATTTAAGAATTTTAGCGATATTTAAATTTGCGGCTGGTTGCCTACGTAATATTAATATACCGCTAACACCCTTAGTGATGTATGGTAAAACTGAGATAGAAAAATCTTTCTTAAGGTTTTTTCATACGTTTTGAACAAGATAGTGCTAAATGGCTTAGTCCAGTAGATGCGTATTTTTTAAAGCTATCCGATGGCATAAAAATCAATTTTACGATTTTTTTTGAGATACCGCTTTTGCGCTTAGCAGGGCAGTATTGTAATGTTGTAATATTATACAAGGCCCATATAAACTATAAGGCAATTGGAAACCATAAACCGTCAGAGTGATATGAAAAAATAATCATTTATCATATCACGAGTAACATTAACATAATATAATATAACTGTTATAGTTTTAAGAACCTATTTTATCGTAACACTACGCTCTACAAAATCACAGCGGATAATCAATGAATCAAGAGTAATTATCAATCATATGCCAACACCCATATATGGCTCGATTACTGTGCAGGTGCTGATATACTCACATCACACCGGGTGTCGTCACTCGCTGGCACTTATAGCCTCGTTCAATTTGGCCGACTTGGCATTATTACATTTTTAATTACCTGAATAATATATTAGGCCGAATGGTTGTTCTTTTTTAAAAATGCTAAATTATTTCAATGAAATATTTTCGGTATTTTAAATACACATCTCGTACCTCTACAATAAACAGTTAATTGATTAACAAAAGACAAAAAACAACAAGTTAAGCTGTATTTTTTGCTGATGCATTAATAAATTTAGGTTGAATTATTAATTGAAAGCAACTTCTTACTAATACCATAGTCCAATAATCCATATTTACGTTCAACCAAGTCGTTTAGACAGGTAAATCGTGCGAGGGGATAAACGTGGTAGGAACGAGCCCGAGCCCTACATACACCACGTTGTTAGCAACTCGGGACACTGTTTAGGGTTGCCGCGCGCATGATTGAATGTCTTTTTCATCCTGTCATAACTATGTTATTTACATTTATGCGAGTTCTGGTAACCGCAATAATATTTCACTTTTGTACTAATGTTTATTTTTTCTTTATAATGCACTGAAAATATAATCAACTTATCCTGAAGTGAAAGCCTTTCTACCTGAATCTATATCTATATAAGGAAAACTCCTTAAATAGTACTTTGTTCACTAAATTGCTGCAATTAATGGGAGACCAGACAAGGGAACTGACTTTAATATTCACATAAACAAAAGTTTGCCCCCCAATTTAGTTCCCCCACGAAGCGATCAACGATAATTTAGTGTTTTGCCGTTTGCCAAAGAGAGTAAATATAGCGATCGCCAAATATGAGTCATTTACGAGCAAATACCCTCCATTTGTTTACAATATACTTGCAAATTGCGGAGGATTTGATAACTCGTGTAATAAAGTTCCTTGACAGTTAATGTTCCCGGCACAAACAAATTACGTTTGCGAAATAAACCCTCGCACAGGAATCGACAATTTGTATGATTTCTAACATCGTTTCAATTACACGATATACAAATGATACGGCTTTATAACCGACTTTCAAAAAGGCAGTACAATGACCAACTTTACACTTATACGACATCACAACAACATACACCAAAAATCTTTATTCCATATAATTCTTCTACCAACTGAGTAGATGGCTTTGAGAAAATTGACATAACAATTTACTATATAATATAATGCTGCTCATTTTCAATTGTTATATTATATAGGCAGAATTGAAAATATTTATTTACATAACATACAATTAAAAATTTTCTTACCTTCAAAACTTTTTTTTACAAAACATTTCATTAAAAATCATCATAATCATGACCAGACAAAACGAGAGGCTATTCGGTGCTAAGATAACTTTATTGCCAATTATAACATTAGAATATTCAGTAGGCTCATTTGAATGAAAAAGACATTACCTCTACAGGTAAAACGCCATGTCCTTTTACTCTGCCAGTAATTATTGCGTATTTAGCACAAGAAACGCACGCAACTCGATTTAAATCTAATCAAGACAACGCAGCTTTTTAGATGTTATATCAAGATACATAAGTAATTAAAATAATTACATATTTATCTCTATTTATACGCGTAATCCATTTACGTATGACGCAAATAACAATATCATAAAAATATCTGATATGAAATTAACTAACAAACTTACAATACAATTCACACCCACCACAAAGCCGATAGAATCCCATAAAAACCTCACAACACTAATCCCCATAGCAGCGAATAGAATGAACCCTTTGATAAAACTACAAAAGAACCACATCATATTGTCGGGCGATACCGACAGTGGTACCACTAACACCATGTAGGAATTCACCTTGAACTTAACGCGCGTCACCCAAGGTTGCGAGCACCATCGATCTCGTGCGTCATAAATGTTACCATTTTTTAAAAAATCCATACACAACGAACATTTGCAGCGAAACCACGTAATTTACGAAATTGAAAAGGAGCGATATATATGTAAAAGATGTGCCTTTCGGTGTACCTACAAAATGTAAGCACCGGAACTTTCCTGAATTATTATATTACCGCAATATTGTACCACAGATAGCATATCATAATTTTTAATCTACATGGCTTACAAAAGAAACTGCATATTCGACAATTGAGGCCTTATTTTTCTTAACACATATTTTTATGTAGGTACATAAATAGCAACATTCCTAGGTAGTAAAGCAGTTTATAAATAAATTATTATTACTTATAACATTCCAAAACATTATTTGTCTTATCGAAAATGAGATAACAAAAAAACACGTTAAGTCGAAGTCAAAACGAAGTAAACAGAGACGTTGGCCAAAAGTATTCGCTCCCGAATTGAGTCATAAATCTCCTAAGATTTAGACTTTACACGGCGTTAATAAAATCCCAATAAAACACCGACCGGCCGGTAGTTACGTTAAATTTTTTTTTCATCATCACATTCCCGAATATAATATAGCCAAATGAATTAATTGCCTACAAACAAATTAGTATTTCCAATTTTATCAATACAAAGGACCTTGGTATTGTTGTTTTTAATTTTTATGAGTTGTTAACGTATTAATATCAATTTGTGCGTACAGTACTTCAATAGTACCGACAATACCGATTCAGAAAATCCCTTTCCGTTCTTTCTGTAACAATTTGTCTATGTCCGTTGGTAAAATCAAATAAATGGCTGGTTATAAACGGTTGAGTCAAGAAATACACGGACAATCATACACAAGTTTGTACCTACATTGCATACTTGAATTCGCTTTAAGACTATTCGTTAAAACAAAACAATATAAGAGACATATAATATTCATATCATATGCAAATAAATGACGCACAGACACACGAGGAAACAGTGACACACCACATATCGAAAATAGACCGGGAAGTGAAGCAAACCGCTTGCATTTAACTAAAATGCTGTCGGCCAAAGAACCAGATTTCAAATGCAAACTCACTTTGGATAAAACATGGTTTCAATATAAGTTTATGCATTTCAGTATGTTCCTATTAGTGTGCGGCTTTGATAACTGTATATTTTAATGAAATGTGAAATTTTAAAGAGTTTAACTTTGGGATTTTACGGAAAAAAGAAAGCATATTTTAACTACATTTTAAACGTCCAACGATACCGGTTTCATTACTCCATATTTCCTTTCATTTTAAATTATAATTTAATTAGACTTATAAAATTAAGTATTTGGTATTGCAAATATTTTATTACACAGCACACCATGTGTAGAATACATTCAATTAATAACAAACATAAAATTCAATTACCAAAACAATTAATATCACTCCCTTAAACTTCCTCATACAAAACATGCAAATAAATGTACCTATATAGGCTTACATATAACCACTACAGAAATGAAGACTGTGTATACCCATAAAAACCAATATGCCTCCTCTCCAGAGTATCCACGAGCCTATTTATTGTAATTAGACGAAACAACTCTTGTTGGCGTTCAATTTACTGAAGTATCCTGCCGTGAAGAAGGACTCCTTGTTAGAAGCCTTATAGGAACACGTACGCACGCAAGATCCGGTGTTTTGTATAGATTCATTATGTGTTTAGGATACCTCTGTAATTGGTTGCATAGTACACCCGGGATTGTTACTGATTTCTCTTTCGTGTAATTAATCGATACCATAAATTGTAATTAATATGATTGTGTTAGATAGCCGGTGGATAAGCGGCTGCAATCATTATTTAAACTATATTCGTATGTGGCAAGCTTCATTAAAAGTGAAATGTTCAAAATTCAGTGATAAATGACCACTAGTATTGGACATAATATTAAATTGAATGTTATTGAATTACACCAATAATTACCTTGAATAAAAAGCTATATCGCCTCCGAATTGTTAGAACCAAACTTTAACTTTCAAATAAAAAAAGTATCATAAAAATCGGTTCACCCAGGAAAAAGCTATTTGGTAACAAAACAAAAAAAAAAAAAAAGGTGTGTGTGCGATTCACACACGATAGAAGTGAAACTTCAGTAAATCGACAAAAGAATGAATAAAATAGTATGTATATTTCTGTCTCATTCTTTGCCGGCTTCACCCTACACATTTTTGTATTTCTGTCTCTTACCTGTCGTTTTTCCGTTGCATCCGGTTTGAAATCACAACGATTCTAAAGAAGTTTCACTTCAAAAATAAGTAGATTTGATAACCTCCTCTTTTTGAAGTGGTTTGATAATCATATCTTTATCCTAAGTTTGTAAGGATGTGTGTGCGTTTGTTGCTCTTTCACGCAAAAACGACTGAACCGATTGCAATGAAATTTGGTACGTACACAGCTGGACAACTGGAATAACATATAGGCAACTTTTATCCCGATATTCCTACGGGATACGGACTTACGCGGGTGAAACCGCGGAGCGCAGCTAGTAAACAGATAATACTAAAAGAGAAACTTCAAACAAACCTCACAGAGACGTTTAACACTTTTGGAAATCACAAATTAATTTAGCATCTCGATAATTAATTGAAATCGCATGATTACAATTTGTGCCAATCATTATTTAGCGAAGGCACGTTTTTGCCGGCGTCATTAGCCACCACAATCGGCGAGAGGCGGCGAAGGTCGGCAAACAATCAAGTTAATGCTAGAAACAATTACTATTCATACACGGCCAATGCTGTTCGACGAGATCGCCTATGACATTCATCTTTCGCTCAATCATAATGAAAATGTCGTTTTCTAAGACGGTTGTATGACGCTTTCTAGCCTTTTTTTCACATTTAACGTTTTTGTAAAATTCAAGTTGTTATTCATGTTGTACCTATTCTGTAAAAAGCTGCATTTTTTTCTGCTACATTCTCCTCTAGATTTCGATGTACCTAATGGTGGACTTAAATCAGTTCTTGATGATCCTTAATGCTTTAAGGAAATTTATACCTTCACATTAAAGCATTTAATCACTTCAGTTTACCGTAACACCTGTATTTCATATACAACTACACTTTATATCACTGGTAATAAATAAAAATGTTATTTAAAGTATATTTAAACAGCAGTAACCAGCCTAAAAAGTATTACAAGCGCAAACATCCGAGGTAACGTTGACCTCCACCAAATTCCCCGAAACCTGTATGTGATCGTTCAAAAACCAGACACACGAAATACAGGACAGTGCGTGCGGGGGTTGGCAGACGCATTTTATTTATCTCACTTGATTGCTAGCTGCTCGCCCTGGCTCCTCCCGGTTAGTCTCTTGTGTTTTTGACTTTTTTAATAGTGACATTTACGTACGTCCTTAACGAACCAAAAATCATTATATTCAGCCATCACAGCAGTCGCTAAAACGTTGAATTTCTAGATAGGCCTGATTTTGATTAATGGTGTAAACCTAGAAGACGTGGAAAAATCTTTTCTTTACGATTTTGTTTTATTTGAAAAAAGTTGCGAACATGATATTCTGTGTAATTATTACTCTACCATATACAATTATTAATGTAACGATTTAAAAAATTTCAAGGCATCTGCTGCATTCTTAATTATTGGTAGAACGAAGATGCTGGTACCAACCCTACACATTTAGTAAAGGCACTACACTTCGAGAACACACTTGACCAGTCTATTAAGACCCCTTCCACATTGAAGCTTCTTGCTCAATCTGTCCGATACAGGGGGGCCAATGTACACTGGTGCAGCATCCAACCTCGCTGCAACCGGTTCGAGGCCTGGCCAAGCAAGGCTGCAGTGGTAATGGCTAACATTGGCGTCCGGTGTGAAACCGACATCGAGTTGTTATTACAAATATTTAAAGCAGTTCTGCTCTGTTTACCTTGTACGTGTTAAGATTTAATGTAACTAGTGATTTTTAATCTTAACAGGACTAAAATGTATTACAACTTTCAACTATATACTTCAGTATGTTTTTTTTATTTATTTTTACGGTACGATTTCATTACACTATATTTCTCAATAATTTTACTATACTCGTAATGTTTATAACTAAATAAAGATAATTTACATTATTATCATTCGACTGAACCAAAACCTCACCTGGGCTTCACCCGTACGACATCTATAACCTATGTCACTCAGTGCACATACAGCTTTCTACTATCAAATAATTTTTGAAATTGGTCCAGACGTTTTTGTGTGAAAACATTACAAACATACATACAAATACACAAATGTTTCCTCTTTATAATATAATCTACCAGACAACTACAAACATAATCTACATATATCTTAATATGATAAAAACAGTGGTTGTGCCTAACAACTCAACGTTAGGTACGTCCAGTATCTAAACATATCACATTCTTTTACACGGAACGGATCAGTGAAAGATAACATTACATATCACAATGCACATAAAAATATTTTCAATATAAACAATCATTGCCAAGAAATCGCTTTGACGATATACCAAGAAATGTTTAAACAGATTGAAATTTGCACTTGTATATATTATGTGCTTGAAATTGCGTCACTTGTATTTGAGAAAAAGGTGTGTTTTTACTTGTGAAAGCACAATAATGGTATTTTAGTGTACCGTCGCGTAGACTTCAAGCTTCGTTTTATATAAAGTTTAATAAACGCAGCACGTTTTACCAATAGTCCTGATATGTCTTCATAACTTTAATGTTCTAGGGGCAATAAACATATATATACGCTACTAGCAGTCCGCCTCGGCTTCGTCAATGGTACATATGTAGCCTAAAGCCTTTCTCAATAAATGGGCTATATAAAACTGATTTTTTTTTCAAAACGGATCAATATTTTCTGAGATTAGCACGTTGAAACAAACAAACTCTTCCACTTTATAATATTAGTATAGGTACATCGTCTCACGCTATCACTTTCCCTACATAGGAATTAATACTTCTTTAAGAAATCGCGGTTACCCAGGCGATGAATGCGGTTCATGAACATTTGGGTTTTCACGATGCTTGTTTCTTTTACCGTACGGGTTACAAGTCTACAAGTCTGACAATAAAAAAATCTGCACAATTATTCATTAATAAAAATTAAACCGACCCTACCAATTTCGATTCAAACATTTTTACGTAATTATGTGACAGAAGTCGCAATTAAATGTATAATATCAGATAGTATGTCATCAAGACCGCTACACCCTGTTGATATTATCCAAGAACATAAGATAAATTCTAAGCGATAAAACTACTGCTTACATATTGCAACTCTCCACATAACTTTGCGGCAAGTGTTGCAGCATGTGCGGAGAAATGTCATATAAAACCGAGTTTTCGATATTTCATTGTAGCCATATTCAGTTTTTGGTTATTTTTTGTTTCCGTCCACACTTATCTAAACTATCTGACTGACTCTCGCACAATCCATAAAGCGCATGTGTCAAAATGTTATTACGATAAAGAGATAACAAAATTGTTTTGAAGATTATTTCCATTTTATCTTTATTCGTTGAGTTTTTTTTTCGGCAAGTAATAGGGTTTGGGCGTGTGTTTGTTATTTATTACTCAGAAGGGCCCACAACTAACACTATATATTTCACCTACTTTCACTAACATTATTAACATGAAAGACGCATCGAATATCCATCCACTCCAACCTGAGAGGAGCCTCATTTAATAAGTAAATGAAATATCATACAAGACTTGTATACCTTCGGTTTAATCCCAACCTTAGTTTGGAGTGTTTTATCCCAATGTATGTCATTGCCCATTAACTTGATCAAATGAAATTGGAAAATCTCTCGACCCACAAACATTTAACGTTATACAACCCTTTGAAGTATGTATATAAAGCTCGCTCACGCAAAAGAACCTTATTACATACACGCCGACATAAATATTCTGTATCCATCCACGAAGTGTATGAATCGCGTGAGCATACAGAGGTGTGGAGTGAAGCGAGACGAGCCGCTGCTATTATTAGGTTTTAAAACTATTCCCGGTGGCCTCTAGCATAGACAACGTGCCGTCTATTTCAGTGCTAGCATACTTGTTTTTTTTTTTCACTTTCAAAGTTCTTAGAAAATTACCACCGCGAATGTAGCCCGTGAGTTAGCGGCGGTTCTAATTTCATATCTATTTTATACACCGCTGACGCTACGATTGAGTTTATTTATATGTAGCTTATGGTAGATTTAAAGAAACGCATGTTTTTTAGTACTTTTTTTAGCTATTGTTAGCTTTATATCTATGTTAGAGTGAAACTTTTGACTTGGTTTTGATCCACTTTAAACCGAGAGATTCAATTCAAACTTTGTATATTTATTAAGAATCGGTGACAATACAACAAAAGAATTTATTTTATCATCCTGATTAGTATCGCCACGATTTAATAATTGGCTTACATGTACTCTGTATAAAAAGTTAGTGAGACAACTTAGTTGACTCTATCTGTTTGACATTAAAGTGTGTGTGTGTGTGTTTATTAGTAGTATTTTTTAAATAGATAATTATTTTCATATGCGAAGTTACATTGAATCTGTACAAATGCTTTTGTGTAAACTACACACAAAAACTGCCTACCGGCAAAAAATGAGTGTGCATGAAATAACGATATTGAATGCGCGCGATTATCTGTAAAATAAAAACTTCGCCCAGCATAGTTAATTAATTAAAATAGATTTTCGAAACCTTTGTCATTGAAATTCCTAAATGTTTTATGCTTTTTTATTATTATTTTTCTTATCATTTATTTAATATTTAATTTAAGTATAACAAATAGCATTATTAAAAATCAGTGCTATATTTCACATTGGCCTCGCTCATAATTTATGAATAGAAGGCGGTATAATTTAAACATTTTATTTATAAAATTGGGGCAAGTCTAACAACACGCGGCGCACAAGACAAATGATTAGTTATTTCTATATATTTATTAATAATTCATTTAGACAAGACAAGTTAGTAATGGTAGTTAAATTCAAATTAATAAGCAATTTGGTAAAAACCAAATACGTGTTTTTCGAAGTTTTAACCGACGGTATATTAAAGGTTAATTTATATTAAATATCTAGCTATTGCTTATTACATCTATGTTATATAATAACAAAAATATATACATATATATTATATAGCGTTTGCCCGCGGCTTCGCACGCGTTAAATTCGCGGTAGTTTAACAGATGTTATTATACATATAAACCTCGTATCACTCTATCTATTATAAAATCCCCATCAAAATCCATTGGAGTAGTTTTAAAGATTTAAGCATACATAGGGACATAGGGATAGAGAAAGCGACTTTGTTTTATACTATGTAGTGACGAGTGTTTTTTGTCCAAATTATCATAATGGGTTGTATACGTAATGCAGCTAAGGTTTGTGTCGATGTGTCGTAACTTAAATAAATTTACCCCTTGTTTCATCAACATGATATAACCTTATGCATATAGTCTTCTTCTATATAAGGACTGTCAAACACTGATATAATCTTGCAAATCGGACCAGCTATTTCTTGAGATAGCCGCGTTCAAACAAACAAATTCTTAAGTCTTTTATTATTATTAAGTATAGATTACATCCACTTTTATCTTATTGTGTAAATTAAACGTATGCAAATTATAAGACATAACACCGTTTATTAATATATTTTTTTTTATAATTTCGACATTTCATGCAATTGTTATAACTAGATGAACAACAACTAAACTAACAGAAGTATTGTATATTTCATCGCACAAGAATCATATTAAAGACAATATGTACCCGACTTATGATCTATTTTCGGTGGACAAAAAGCTCTTATCAAAATTCACAAGCACGTACGTACGTCTTCAAATGGAAATAGGTAGGTGTGTTGCGCAAAAAAAAAAATCCCTATCTACGCACTCTAGGAGGTTCGGGGGGCGAAAATCAATTTGGTCCCGATGCGTGGGGCCGGGGTGAACCGAGCCGGGGAGTCACGGCCAAGGTCGGTCGAGTCCTGCCCTCCCCCCCGCCGCCCCGCCTCACCGCCGCCCCGCGCCGCGACCGGCTGCGTCGATAACACGCCCGCAAGGGTCCCCATTCGCTTGGGGGATAGTGTACCAAATGAAAATTCCAGACTGGCAAGCTAAGCTAGGATTTCAACTGAGGATTCGAGGCGACGAGTTAAAGGCTGGCTTTATTTAGCCGCAGCAATCGGAGGGATTCATTTGACGGCGCTGAATGAAACGCTTTTTTGGGATTAAGAATGGATATTGAAACTTATTACGTATAAATGTTATGCATTTGCTTGTAATAAATTCAGGACATACGAAGATAGAATTTACTCCATAAATCATTAAATTCAACCACGATGAAATTGCAAGTGAATGAGTTTTGTTTGACATATATCTACTCGTATGTATTGGGAACCAAAAGTAAATGTGATATATGAGATAGATAATAATACAGAGAACGCAATGTTATCATTCAATTCAATTCGATTTGAGAGTTCATAACAAAAACCTTCATTATAGTATTGCGAGTCTTGCGAGTCCTTTTTATCGTATTTCACATCAGCTAAACTGTTTATGTGACCTTTAAAAATGTTATTTAAAAATACAACGCAATTACGCCGAACGTGGACTGTTACTCTAGTTTATGATGCAAATATTTTCATAGCTACCCTACAGCCGACTCAATGAATGCGCACATAAAACGCAGTCGCTGCAACTGAATCGTATTGCCGCGAGCATAAGGTCTATATTTGCATCAGTTGTGCCACGCGATATTCACCCTTGTACGCTATAGATAGAATAGTAAAATCTCAATGGGCGAGCGGCAATCTACGCTTGAATACAGTGCCGTTGAAAGTTAATGCTGAAGGTGATAGCATGACCTCTCTAGATAAGTTCTAGACGATATTCTGTTTGGACGACGCCGGTGATACAGATTTAGGTTCGAGTCTCATTGCGACTCCAATAACGTTATATTAACACAAATGAGTTAATAGATAAGTTTTTAGTGGGGAGTTTGTAATATCAAAATAATTCGATGACTGAGTGATTTTTCGTGGTAAACAAGTTTTTATGCATCGTTATTCCCATGTTTGATAATGACACGCTATTGGCCCTTGACTCGTTTTGGTTTATGTACGTTGGACAATAGTTATAAATTGGTTTATAATACAAATTTGTGATGGAAATGCAGCTCATAATGTTTTATGTATGCTCAATCTAATTTCTGATGTGTCTTATGTTTGTACCCTTTTATATCTCTATATATTATTATTAGTGAACGAACAGACTATAAACTTAAGTGTGAAAACTCAGAAGCACACAAATTTAAATTTATTCTTCTATTTATTCAACATATACGAATTCATTGTAAAGTAAATATGTTAATCGTGACTTTCATTTAAGAGGAAATTAAAATATCTAATGAAGTAAAATACCAAACTGTGTTATTGTGTGTTAAATGTAATATTAGTAGCAACCCTACAGTTAAAATGTTCCGACAGTATCCACGCAATGATCCCGCGGTAACATGAAATTTTGTAAATGTAATTGCAAAGTCTTATCAAAAATTCTATACTAATAATATAAAACTGAAGGGTCTGTTTGTCAGCTTGAAGCGCTAAATCTGATACTACTGGACCGAATCCCATAAATTCTTCATCGTTTAATATGTATATGAAATATATTGTGTAACACGAGCGATGTCGGAGCGGAACGCTAGTTACGTACAATAAAACGTCGCCGTATTTTATCATCCCTAATTCCATCGACATTCACGTATTACGTGTTTATTACAAACGACCTTAAACCGCTGCAATAACGGCGATAATGCTGTGTATTTTGAATTATTGCATCCGCTATCACCGGCTGGCTCATTAGGTACTCGCCCGTATCGTCTCCGATAAGATGATAAACCGAATTTGTTTGTATTGAAATAAACCCCTCGACACTGTCAATATTTATTCATATGAAATATGAATCATAAATGTTTCAATATCTGAGTGCAAGCTCAATAAATAAAACGCAAATATATAGCATGATTTCAGTTTTCTCTATGTACATATAATTTAGGCACCTAATGTTACCTCAGACTTCAGGCATCAGTCTCTCACAACATTAACCTCTGTCTTATATGTATATTAAAATTTTTGTAACCTACCAATGCTAATAGGACTGAATAAATATGATTTTATTTTTTAATTATTATTTCAAAATAATCGTTTGGTACCAAAAAAAGGTCACCAACGTCAACTTCAAAATGGGGCCAAGTGTCAACAATTTCCTGACGAACTCGAAAAGGATCAGACCAATCGGTTCAAAAACCACAACAAATAGAAAAAAAACAGTCGAATTGAGAACCTTACAAATGATCCACAAATCAGACTACGCAGCGACGCAAGCCAGCTGCTGTTTATTTCACACTTTAACCATGCCTTAACACATATCACAAGCTGTACCCACGTCCCACATTGCACATATATCATTCTGGCTCACCTTCCAAACGGAATTAATTAAATAATACTTATTGTAAAATCACGCTTTAATAATAAATAACTAAAATGTCTCAAAACAGAGTATATTTAAGGGAATTTGAATCTCGGCGAACCTAATCAGGACAATAAGATAAACTCATGAAATTATTATAACGTCACCGTTCCTTGATAAGTGTACGCTCGAATTGAATCTGTCCGTTTAAAGTCCGTCAAAGTCGAGTCTAGAGGTGTCGGTTACATACAAACATACTGGTGAAGCTAATAGAAGCGTGATAAAACAGCCAGCAGGGTTATGCTGCAGCGAGCGCCGAAACGGAAACACGAAATATTGCCCAAGACATCTTGCCGCGAGGTCGCGCCACTCCGGTTTCACCTTTGCCTCAATACGAGCAAGTCGTGTATAGCAACAGCGCAACGATAAAAACTATATTATGCTACGAATTGAGAGCCCGCCATTTGTGGAAGTCGGTTGAACCTACAAGCCTAGTACCCATTACATTGTAGGCTAAAGTCAAAAGAAAAATTCAACAATTTTTATTCGCATACAAATTTCAACCAAAACATAAAATGCATACATTAAAAGTCTATGTGGATTTAAGAGTATATTGAATCTGCTTTGAAAACAACCGCGTATATATTTATAAGGTCGCGTTCAGATAGATTGAACTCGGGTAGATAAATTGAACTCGCGATAGACCTCTTTCCGATATGAATTTTAAAGCGTCGAATGGTTGTACATTTAAGCTGAATTTAAAATTCATAGGCCCCACGCACACTGGGCGACTGAGTTATTGACGTCACGATTTAAAATTGCAAAATCGATCAGTCGGGCGCTATTGCCGGCTTAAAACATTCATGATCAGGGCAGCGTGCAGATGTAAAATGGATTAAGGTGTGAAATAAAAAAAACCTGTATATTTTATCCTACATACACATAGTCATTTTTATATTCGATATGGATTATGTTACAAAAAGCAACAAACACATTTCTTGTATATAATGGTTAAAGTTAAGTAGTTGCTTTATTTTGTATAATGATGACTCTATTATATATACCTATATCGCTAAGAAATTGATCTCGTTTTGATATTAAATGGTAACAAAGAAGTAGCAGCGGCTGACGGTTGCGTAGGATATTTTTTGTGTATTATTCGAAAGGGCGTATTTCAAGTAATAAATAATTAAATGCCTACATTGTGAATACGTATTTATAGTGCTGCCTGAAAAAAATATTTTCGAGCGGCATATCGTTAAAAGAGTAAAAACGTAAAAAGTGAGAAGCCGACGTCATTATTTTAAGAACCGTTTAAATGATTTCGGAACCGGTTGCACGCCGAGTTTCGTTAATGAGGCTCAGAGAACACTTTAATAAAACGGATTTGTTTTGCATTTTGTTAAATTGCTTATTCATTTATTTCAGACGCAACGTTTCAAGTTATTGTGTTTAACATTTATATACACTTTTATCCAAAATCCTATTTACGAACCGAGTTAGCTTTAATCCGCGGAATATCGTGTACATTTCCTATTAAGAACTTGATACTAAATCACATATTTGCGACAATAATGATTATAAATTACATGTGAAAGCTTCGCTTTGTCACAGGCAAAAAAAAAATTGTTTTTAGCCAATAGCATTATGACGGTAAAAGAAAAGAAAAATCGCACACTCATTAGTACTTGTACAAACAATTGACTAACTCTATTGCCGTGTACAAAACAATCCGCTGGTTTTATAATGGGCGGCCATTGAGCGACGTCGTCGTCTATTTTTATTATTTTATCCGCTTACACACAATGTACTCGTTACATGCCCACGTAGTTTCGTGATACGAATGAGATTATCAGACGAGGTTTATTACATGGGCCTCTATCACTGGCCGCGATTGTCTCTCCGTCTGTAACGTGCCTACGGTCTACGGATTGCGTAATTTACGAAGGAGATATTGTTTATGTCCAGCCCGTAAAGGGGGTTATTACCGCACTATTATTCGTCTTAAATGCGGCTTAATTGGCTTAAAAATAATTCGATATATTATACCCACAAGTGATTAATCAACGTCGTTACCAGAGTAACAAAAAAGTTACGAAACAAAAGTTACACGTGTCCACATGTTACCTACAAGTGAGCGAAATCCAAGAAAGTGATTATCAATCATATCGCTCCTTGGAAACCGGCGTCGCCCTCCATTGAGCGTCTCCCGGGCTCAAGCATCTATTTTCGGCCGGGGTGGCCCAGGACGGGGAGCGGTGACGTCACCGCCTGCGTCCCAGGCCCGTCCCCACTCTCCCCACTTTCATTGAACCGGCGAAACATGTGCGCGGCTATTTTCTTGTCAGCCGTTCGCCCAAGTGGAAAAATTAGTTTCTATTTTGCTCATGGCTTGATGATTGCTCACAATTTATATCATGTAGCCATTGAAATCGCGAACGTGGGTGGCGTGGCATTGATGCAAATATTTGCGTATTTTTATGCACGGCAAGCCTTATTCCGATAATAGTATTTTTCTAACAATCTAATACTACCGACTTTATGCATTGGCGCACATTGCCGAAAACAGATAAAATAATTTTAAGAATTCGATCGGCATATAATGCCGAACTCGATGTTATGTACTTTAAATAAAATAAAAAAGATAAGAGCGACGGACATTCCATAACTAGTATCGAATTGAGTAGATATTTTAGTATCTTTAACCAAGACTTCGTCTATTCCAATTAAGGCTA
This sequence comes from Zerene cesonia, assembly GCF_012273895.1. Classification (NCBI taxonomy): domain Eukaryota; kingdom Metazoa; phylum Arthropoda; class Insecta; order Lepidoptera; family Pieridae; genus Zerene; species Zerene cesonia. The sequence continues at coordinate 4,445,113 of NC_052128.1, read as the reverse complement.
TACTTTCAGGAGAAATTAAGCCTCCGTTAAATTTACCTAAGAATAAAAATCATTTGTGAAGGACCAAACTGACTTGACTACTTCATTATTTTTCATCAAACTTTTTAATAGATCAAACGAAGTTTCGGTAAAAAAAATAATTAGAAAAGTTAGTGGGGAAATTGTTTGAGCTAAAGCTCACTAAAGTCGAGACAAAATATTTGTCATTAAATTTTTTCAATGAGATTATTCCAATCCGGAGTCGAGACGACACCGATCTCTCGTCAAAACGGTCAGTTACCCATAGAGAAAATTGCAGCAGCATCATTTGTTCAGTCTAATACCCAATTTAATAAGACACCGGAGCGTGGGCGACGCTACTCTAAACTCTTTACAGTCACCAGGGGTCAATAACTGCTTGTCGTGTCCATCTCCGAGGCGATCGGATAAAAAATTCCAAACGCGTACGACCAAGTAATAAAATACTGTTTGTAAGCAAGCTACCTACGACATTGGGAAAATTTACTTTGTACTAAATTCACTTGGTAAATTTACAAAATGGACGTTAATTGACATTCCTGTTATTCAACATTTGTTTATTTATACATATATACTTATTACGTTTTAAAAATATATCGAAAATACAATACGTAAGAGATCTATATAGGTCCTAAGTTTAAAACTCAAAGACAGTATAAAGTTAAATCTATATTTAAATGTTATAATAGAAAGATAGCTTAAACATAGCTCATATGTATGTATATACTATCGTATGTCATCCAGTAATTAAATGTCTAAAGATTTCACTAGTATTACGGCGTATTTTCGTACAACAGCAAAAGAAACCTAACGATCTAGAGTCTTCGACCGCTGCTCGCGATACCTACAACTATTTTCTTATATTCTTAGATACCTTCATATCACTACCAAGCATCTATATTCAACAAAGCGAATGGTACACGTTTCCCAATTCCCACACTCCACAAAGAGTTACATTGTGAAACAGACTCCATTAAAAATATACACATACACACACACACATGTACATTGTCATATACACGCTACACTGCACTAATGAACTGACTAAATAGCTAGACTTAGTGCGCGTATCTAGGGCTGCCAAATTATATAATGTAGCTTTGTATATAATCAGGCTTACGCTTTGGCCTTGGCCGCTTATGTATAATGGAATACTAATCCACTAGGTATATTAGTGGCCCGACCACAACAAATCTTTAAAAGAACTAAGTACGATGGATAATACCACTATAACCTTTTTGTGAAATGTTAGTGGCCTGAATGTATTTATTGTTTTATACAGTTTATTCGTGAATAAATTAAAAGTTATTTTTTACGAGAAATATATACGACGCTTGTAGAATTCTGCGTTTGCAAATTAGCAACCCTACTTGAGAGACGGTTCACTTTTATTTTGCTCCAAAACCTTAATTACAAGATGATTACCAACGTCGGGCTGCATGTGAGACATTTCTGTTTTTTGTGTTTGAAAAAAATGCATTTCTCCTTTTCTTCATAATTTACTGTCGTTTTTAAAATAAACATATGTTTGTTTACACATTAATTTCAAGGTATTTGTCCTACTATCCTACTAGTCCTACTAATATTATAAATGCCAAAGTTTGTAAGGATGTGTGTGTGTTTGTTACTCTTTCACGCAAAAATGAAATGAAAATGCAATGAAATTTGGTACGTAGACAGCTGGACAACTGGAATAACATATAGGAATATGACTTTTTATGCCGATATTCCTACGGGATACGGACTTACGCGGGTGAACCGCGGGATCCAGCTAGTAGGTTATCATTACAATAATGCGTCTTACATTTACGCCTTGACTACGATACGGTCTACACAATGAAAAAAAAAGTGCGTTCAGTTAAATATTTGACCTATAAAATAGAAACAGCACTTGCAAGTTTTAATTAACACTCCATCCATAAATATATAATGAATAAGGACATTGAAAAGGTTAACGATTTAATTTCCTGATTCCTACTTACCTTCCGCGGTTTTCATTTCACGGTTGACAAATTCTCGAGTTACCGTACCGCTTTAAAGTTTTAACGGTGAAATAATTTGATGATTGTTTGTTCAAACGAATATTATTTCAATTGTCTACTTTCACTTTTGCAGCAAATGATTTAATTAACTCTATATGACGTGACATACTCGATTTTAAATAGGGTTTTCTTATAATTTACTATTTAACGTAACATAAGTGTTAAATATTGCGGCAAAGAATTGAATTAACTCTGACATGATATACTTTAATTAAGATTTTCTTAAAATTTACCATTTCATGTAACATTAAATTTTTAAATTTTTTCTTATCAACACAACACAAGTGCAAATCATCACTTGAATATAAAAACAGATTCACAATAAAGTATGAACAAATACAAAAAAATACCAATTAACCCATAGGTACTTAATTCCCGTGAAACAAACAAACAATTATTATCGGCACCCGCAGTGTTTACTGACCTCGATTGTTTCGGAGCACGTGTTTACACAACTTGTTTACCTGCAACATGAGAAAAAACACCCTTATTATAACTGAATTCCCTAGAGCCTAGATACCAATGTGGAGCGGTGTATTATGTATATTATTAGACTAAATTGGAAACAAATTCTTAGAGGTACATGGTATAAGCAAACAGGCCAGTTTTGAGTATATTGGTATCCAGTACGACCTTAGATTTCTATGTAAATCTATATTACACATTCAAAACATCTCAACGTATCGATAAAAATATAAACCACTCGTTGCCGTATAGACAACCCCTGCCCGTTCTACGCACACACACAAACGCACAAACAAATGACGCAAGTGAAAGACAAAGCTGTTACGTACATAAGCACATAAAAGTTGGTCCGTTTTCGATAAGGATTAGGATAAGGCCCTATCTTGCTAGCTAAAGTATGCATTTAATCAGACAGAAAAATAGTGCCAAGACAGAACTGCTTTAATCTTTGTAATGGTTGTATAAACCTGTTTATTTTCTCAAATAAATAGTCCTGTACTCAAATAATAGAGTTCATTCGAGAAGTACGTTATGTCAGTAAGACCCAAATATATTTTGTACTAAATGTTTAAATAAATAAATAACACGTCGCAACGCTAGATGTCGTTAGTAAGCTTAGTAAACCTCAAGCAAGACGTCAAGTATCGTGGGCGTGGAGATCTTTAGCCGGACGATCTAATTTCATCAACTTTCAGAAAGGTAAAGTAAATTTACCGTTGGAATATGATATACTTGGAAAGTTGGCGTCTTGATGAAGCCAAAGTTAAATCTACAGCTTTTTGGGATCTTTTCGTAAGCATATTTTTAAGCAAACATATTTTTAAAAATCGCTTTTAAACAGTTCCTTCCCTTACTACTACTACTAGTACTTGTATGTACTTAAGTTGCATACCCGAACGAACTAATTTCAAATAATTACAACTAACGCAATCAAATCCTGATACATTTATATTTTAAGCCGATATAGGGACAAATTTAACAAACCATATCCATACTCTACGGTCATTTAGTAATTTTCCCTTACCATATTATAACATAAAACAGTACAATAATTATTGGTTAACTGTATCAATAATACTCGAATGAAAACATGGACGATAATTAACCTTTTTCTATGTCAGGCAAATGGAACAAGCCTAAGGACAAAACGAGACGGTCCATTAAAGGAAAACGCAACCAAGTGTGTGCGCAGTGCGGTCAGACGACGCATCGCGATGTGTGAGGCGCAGTAGGATCAGTTTCCTTTAGTTCAGCTATTTATGTTCAATTACGATTGCGCATGCTTCCGAAAGATAAGACAATATGATTTGTGTATTTATGAAGTTTTGAATAAGTTTAAGAAATAACAATAGGTTAGAACGCTCGAGTCAAAGGCTTACAACTACATATAACATAATTGTTTTCTACAAAAAAGCCCACCGCCGTATCTTGAGGGGAGGTACCACTCCAAATTCTGAAGTGGGATCAAGTGACAAAATTTTTTTATCAAACACTATGAAATAATCACGTCAATCTGTAGAGAACCCACGGAGTTATCAAGCAACAAAAATTCAAGCTACTTGAGAACCTCCTACGTTTTTGGGAGCTTCGATTAAAAACGTTAAAAATGCAACACCATAAAAACTAAGAAAAATCAAAATATTTACATCGTTGTTAGTAACGGCTATTAAAAAGAAAGAAAGTGTAAATTGCGATTCTAAAAGGACAATATCGATTAACAGTTTAATGATTCAATATTAAAACAAGTTTATTCCATAATAAGACATACAGATCAGACATTATCACCCACATCACCTTATGAAACGCACAACCACATATTGTATCTAGTATAGCAATCAATGCAATTGGTGGCTCGATAGCAAATTATTTATCACTGCAACGCTGAATGAGATCTAATGCAAAAGACATAGAGTACAAAATGCACATGCTACGAGTTAATTAATACAGCCACCTCACGTTGTCGCACACGACTTTAATGGGATCGTTCTAAAACATCGGAGAATGCAATATACCCGGCGTTTTTATGAATACAATGTCGGCGATTTTCTTAAAGGGGTCTCAAAGTGTACACTTGCAAGAAATCCCCTCGAACATTACCTCGCCCTCGTAAACGCAGGGGGTCAAAGCAAATATTTTTGGGAAAGCAAGAAGCTAACTCAACGTATTTTCAATAGCTCAGCTATACTGTTTTATTGCAAAGTCTATCAAGGGAACGTAAACCGTTATTCCGGCTGATTTTCCTTTAAAACGCATCTACTGTTTGAGAAAATTTCGAATGTTCTGTTTTTTCGACGAGGTTAATATTGTTTTCAAATATGACATCGTTCTATACTTTTCGATCGAGCTTGAAAATTTTGGTATTGACCAAAATAGCTAATAGGTTACGATGAATTCGCTCTCGCTGTCAATATATATATTGTATCGCAAAATCAATATTAAATAAGAGACGAAACTTCCAGAAGAGTTCGACATGGATAGAAACATATTCATCCTGTCTCTATTTCCCATAAACATGGACTTACAGCAAGATTTCGAGGTGTCAGTGGCAACACACGTTATGCACAGGCAAGTATATCGTGCGCTGTTATCTATAGACGTAACTAGGCAAACATTCGAGCTCTAGGGTGCAATGCACTCGTCAATGCAGCCGCGACGACCTCGCACCGTGCGTCATGAACCACTTTGTTACAACTGAATAGAAATTAACTCGGCAACAATACATTAGCGCTCATCAGTATCGGCTATTCGTTGAATTCAAACGACGCTGATACAATTCCATGTAGCCGCATTTGTTTTATTGCCACGGATGAAAGTGTTTGCCCTAAATCTGAGGAGCTTTCGCTCTTATCGTCGTCCGCACCGATTCAAATGAAAGGGAGGATCACGCCACATTTGTTACCTAATGTAACCCATATTATTTCTACTGATTAGATAGGCTTGTTAACCGCTGTCCCTTATGTTCAGAGGGCTTAAACATCGGTTAATTTATGACATTTGTGTGATTACAAAAATGCATATCAAATATGACACGATCAACGATAACACTACAAACAGGTACCTGCAAATGTTTCCATTTCAACTCACCCACGAACCATAAGCTCTGCCCTTCAACTTTCCTCCGCCCACACGTTCGACACCATGCTTTCACCCAGCCACGATAGATAAGCACCGAACGGTGCACAATGGTCGAACAGACACACTGAATACAAATGAACACTCGACGCACACGTGAAGGTTGAAACGAGACGGAGCCAGCGAGCGGCGGCTTGACAACTTGTGATAACGTAAATCACGAGGCCCGATATAAATTAAACATTTATTGGTTACATTTGGATTCAATGTTTTGTGGCGTTCAACAAAAACATAGTGAAGACCATCCGAGCGATAGTATCTTCTGTACCAACTTTTTTTGTGGTAGATAATGCCACTGCAATACTAAAGAGACGTCACGTATCATTTAGGCTTACATCTAAAAGATTTTCCTCCATTGAGATTCACAAACAAAGTTCTAAGCTAACATTCCAGTCTTCTATTAAGAAATCCTAATACTCACGCTTGGTAATCATCACAGAATACAAAGTATCTTACTGTATGATATAAAATATATTAACAAACACAATATTAAAATACCTCTCTATACTTAATCCAATAATTCATCATTTTTTAAAGATACGTAAAGCCTAATAACGATGTAATCGCTAATCTTGTTACTGTCAATGAATAAATGATGTATCATCACATAAACAGTGGAAAATTATGATATGTACCATTATATACCATATGATTGATTGATACCACACTTTCATTTGCCGTAGCTCAATTAACATTCATCTGAAAGATAAAAATTCTGGACTACACCGTGAAAAGACTCTCCGTGCGAAAGGTTCACTGCTCATTTTCAATAAATGATAGCTATACGTAGCCTTTCCAGCAACGAATTGGATTTTCCATCGTGAAAAATAATTATCCGGTTTAAAACATACGCCGGAAATGTCGCCCCGACCCACACGGTTCCTGTAGATGCGACTTTTCTCCAATTAAAAATGCTTTATGAGAAATACGGATAATTTTTAAAAAACTCCAATACAAAGGAGAAATGCGCAAAATTGTTTCGAAATGACGCACATTAGATTCCAGACATGATTATGATTACGATTACATTGACGAAATTGCAGAAACTTGAAGAAAACTAACAAAAAAACTAACTTTATTTTTAAAGGAACGATAATTTTTCTACCTGATACTTACGGTACATTGTTTTGCAAACATTAAAGAAATAGAGGCGAGTACGAAGAATAATAAATTAAGCGACTGTACAAACAGTTCACGTTATTACAATATCAGGGCGGCATTAAGGAACTTTCCGTCGGTCTGAATAACGCATACCTGTTTACAGATCGCGTCGAATCGATCTCAATAATTTACTAAACATTATACGTGGCGAACATACGGTTAACCCACATAATGTGCTAGAAATTGCTTAACAAAATACAATGGTTCTAATACACCATACAAATTAAGTACTGTGAAATCACAGTTGATATGTTACTTCAATTTCTTATCGGTGGGATAAAGACAGAAACCTCGAAAAAATTAGTTTACTGTAGTAAGTCTGCAACTAAACCAAAATACTACTTAATGATAAGAAACATGTAATAGCTACATATACATTGTCCCGGCTTTGCTTGTGGTAAATATACATAGCATATGTCACTCAGTGAAGTTGCAGCATTCCAATGGTGAAAGAGTTTTTGACATCGGTCTAGCTGTTTTTGCGTGTAAACATTAAAAAAATTCAAAAATACAAACGTTTCCTCTATATAATAGTAGTGTAGATATATATACGCGTACATATCATAGAAAGCATCAAATGCGACGCTAAGACTCGAGTCTGAAGCAGCGAGCTAGACATGTCAGCCAGCGAGGTACATAACACCCCACGTCGTATAAAAGGACCCTCGCCGTTCAAGCGCTGGTTCACAATGCCCGTCTTATTGTTGGCTAACTATATCATTAGCTTCACTTACAGCGCTTTGAAGGTACGAGTGTCACCTTTAGAAATAAAGGTGTATGACGTATTTAGGAGGAACGAGGTGAAAAGGCAGGAGTAATGCGTTTCATTGTGTTGTCATCGGTAGGGACAATCTCGTGAAAAATTCTATTATACCTAAAATAACTTTCATAATCCGCACATATGAGTTATATTTTTAAAGGAATAAATCTTGATAGCGAGCGGCATATCTAAAACACCCAAGTTACCTTAGAATAGAAAAAACTCTTAAATATGCCTTAAAGTTATACTTGTGAAAACTAATGAGATTTTTGGATTTTGTTTTTAGACGTAAATGGTATTTTACACAGGATACTAGTGAGTGAAGATACAAGAGATTTAAATAAGATACATATTCGTTAACAATACAACAAGCGCTCGCGAGAAATCTGAATCATTACGAGCGAAAGTTGAGAAACTGTGGAATCATTTGGTCATAAAAAGGGTTATTATATACGTGTGCTAGCGTTTACTTAATTGGCACTCATTTCAATATATATGTTGATAGAAAATTTCAAAGAACAATGTTTGTTTATTTTTTTAATAAGTTAGCTACGACGCTGCAAAAGATAAACTGATACAAGATACACTAACCAATCAACCAATTACAATAAGAAATACATTTATTAATCTTATTTTCAAACGGAATATAACGTTACGTACATTGCCTTATGCCATTGCCCATTCTCATATCATACCACTCTATCAAAATACATTCGGGGCGAAGCACATGAAGTTTTATCACGTATTAAATTATGCAGTCCTTACTAGAACCACGATATCTTCATCTGGGACCACTCGACTCGGATATCGGACGATCGAGCTTAGCTGTTTAAGATTGTAATTCGCTCATCAATATCCGATAAAATTACATACAGCACGGATAGCACACAACGCAGAAAACCCACAGTCAAAGTTGCGATGGTCGAGTTATTGTTTATAATAATAAGTCATAAAGTAATATTCTATAAAGAATTTTTGAAGCCACGGACATTTCTTTAAAAAACAATGTCATCCCTCTGAGAATAACAGTGAAAGTTACCGGCTATTTATCACGGTGACAAATGCACGGAACGCTCCGGTCCGGTTCGGAAAGTTGAACAAATCCGTTGCCAGAACGTTCAGCTCCCTGATTAAACGATTTATCACCAACTTACTGGTAACACACGAAAGTAGCGCGCGCTCTAGTTAGCTGCAAGGTAATATTGCGGTGACGTCAATGCGAGATGTCGAAGATTCTACACCTCCACTATACCTCTACTCGGGGAATAAAAAATCTCAACTAGTTTGTGAATGATAAAGAGTTTTATTGATATTGCATGAAAATAGTGTAATCAATTAAAATTTCAGTACGCACGCTTGTTACTCAGATGAAAGCATCAAAAATTAACTATCCACCACACAGCGCCAACTGAATCAATTATTTAAAATATTACCGCGAACCGTTTAAGCTCAATTATAAGCATACATATATGCGTACATCGCACATCATTATATTCTAGACATAAATATGTTTATCAAATACAATACTGAACATTCTGATGAATGTGATGACTCGGGCCAATATCACTCATAATTACAAATACAAACTCAATATCAAAGTTAATGTCAATTAGGAAAAAAATAACAACACCTCGAATGAAAGAAACCGTACAAGTACAACCTGAAAATTCGTAGAATGAGGTACCAGGCGCTAATATAAAGCGAGGAGTTTGGCATTGTCAGTGTGGCAACAGCGCGATTACGTAACTTGATGCGCGGGCGGCAGGGAGCAGGGTGACTGACCTGTATGGTCCGCTGTTGCCAATTTGCGCATCACGAAATCTTCATTGCATACGATGCGAAATTATGGCACGCCTAAATATGTGTACACGAAGTTCACCGACGGTATGCTCTGCTATCCTGGTACAAATCGGGACGAGGTTGTAACCTGAGCACGCACGATACTAACTATGAACATCTTAAACATTTGATATAATTAAGAAAGAAAACACTATTTACTTATTTAAGGCGATTGGCACCTCTCCATAGTTTTAAAGTATAAGCTATAAGATATTATGTAGAAATAAAATGAAAGGGCAATAATTTAATTGAGTTTAATTCGCTGTAATCATTTCGGTTAATTGAGGCTGAAAACACTCGTATTATATAAAACTTTATGATCATGATTTACCTTCGAAGGGGTCACAAATATATATTTTATTCACTTCCCTTTTTGTATCAATGTTAAAATGTTCATTTAAAAACGTCTTATAACTTCGTAATTATCACGATCGGGCACGACTCAGGCCCAACTGTCCTTCATTCAATTTATGCTTCACTGAGATGGTGCAATTGCAAAAAATCCCCATGCAAATGGCGTAAATAATGATCAATTTACTTTTACATAAAAGTTCACTTTGATGAAGATACAATGTAATATAACAATAATTAGGTTCAAACTTCAAAGTAAAACATTAGTCACCGTTTCATGCGTAATGATGGTTAACGTACAATTAAAATAGTTACTAGTTTGGAGTCCTACAATTGCTACTACAGCCTAAATTAATAATTACTCGGTGCTCACATTCCATATAGGTCGTTGTGTCAATTCATGATGTGTTCGCGTAAAGAATTCGCAACAGAAACAAGTTATAGTAACCTAGATCGAAGTTATAGCAAACTATGTAGTTATGGGACATATTTTTATAGCAAGAACATATGTATGTTATAGTCTTGCGCAACTCGCAATTTCATCTAGACGTAACATCGGCAATTACAAAGAAAGCCAACCTACATACGGCTAATAATTGCACAACGTCACGACCCCATTAGCCAGCCGTTGTCAGGTTTTATATACGTTAAGTACAAGAAGAAGATTTTTATGGAAACTTCAATTCAAAAAATAAGACGTGTAAATGTAGTTCTTGCTAACCAGCTAAGTGGAGTCAAATTTGGCACAAGAGCGCCTCCGCTACGTGCATATCAACTCTATACGTTGCCACTTTACTGGGCGTAAACAACGTTGCGTCACATCAAACTCCAACATAAACTGCACCTAAAGTTAAAGACATAGAGCACAAATCGCGATGAAGGACAACGCGACACATTTATAACATCGTTATAATACTCGCCATAATTTAGAGTTACCTATTTTTTGGATGAAAAACATACCATTCGTCGCGACTACGCAGCGTGTAACAAAAACGTCAATGACGCCAGCATTCAAATATATGTGTGTTTCCTGGTGATTGGATCCCGGGGATTATATTTGTCGTTCGAGCGCGGAATTTAATCAAATACATTTATATATTCATGCCGGCGGGTATTCATGATTTTAAATCTCATACGACCTTGCTCGGACGCGGCGAAGAACGGAGTGGATTGGGCCGTTGTTTGCCGAGTAAATTTCCCAAAGTCGTCACGTTATCCCATCACGCGGCCCGGGCTCCCGCCGCACGTGAGGCTTACGCAAACTGTTTGTACTCCATCTCGCGTTGTATTTGGAAATGTGACAATGTGACAACAGCTCTGCAGGCGCAGCGAAATGCCGAAAGCGGGCCGGGCCGCTGATCGGGTTGCAGTGTTGCACAAATCTTGCATCGAACGCTTGTTGCCACTTGCCTGTTTTCTTGCGAGTTGCTTTTTCGCAAGTGTTTTTGCAATGGACGTGTTTACGCCACTTGCACGTATTAAATATAAAAAGTCGATATTGATTTACGGTGCAATTTGTAAATTATTCAATTTTTTACTGATAATTTAAAAACATATTCCGTATCCGTTACTACATTTGATTCGTATTAAAAATTAGACTAGACTAGAAAGATTTATATAGACGCTGACCGATAAACTTCAACTGGAGACCAAGCGGGACAAAACGGGGAGTGTGTCAAAATTGATAAATAATTAATTAAGATTAAATAATAGAATTTCATTATGTATTACTAGCAGCCCGCCCCAGCTTCACCCGTAGTATTTATATAGCCTATATTAACGGCGAGAGAATTATTGAAATCCGTCCAGTTGTGTTGGAGGTTTAAAAAAATGCATCCCTTGATTATTAGTATGGATAAGCAATACCTACTGGTCTATTTGAGGTTGTTGCCAGCCAAGCCAAGTAGTAGATACATATGAACTAAAAAGTGAGAACACATCAGTCATACGTCTAGCATCGTTTACCATACTAGCTTTTGCCTGCGGCTTCACACGCGTTAAATTTGGAGAAGTTTAATAGATTTCATACAAATAAACCTTCCTCTCGAACCACTCTTTCAATTAAAAAAAAAACATCAAAATCCGTTGCGTAGTTTTAAAGATTTGAGCATACACAGGGCGACAGCGACACAGGACAACAGGAGCAAGCTACTTTGTTTTATACTAGGTATGCAGTGATATCGAGAAGTGTTCGGACAATGTGTCATCACATAACAGCCGGTAGCTGTGAACAATAAAGGATTGCAGTAGAATTCGGAACGTCGTGTAACAAAACACGGCGTTACTTTCGAAACTGGCCCAGATGGTGGTAACGGTACAACAACGATCGATGCAACAACCACGCTCGCTGAATTCGATTGCTGATAAATACTGTCGCATTTCTTTCGTACTTCGTTTTTTTATAATATTTTAGGTTCTGTTCGTTTATAGTTACGTTTTTGTACCTACAGGTAATAACAGCACGCGCACATTCAACGAACCAACCACAGTCTCGGCCGGCTCTGTCGGTACACAGGGCCGCACGCACACACGCGTACATTTATTATGATAGCTTATAAATTAGGATATGCGGTTTATTTAAAATATTTAGATTAAAAAAAATAAGCGATTTTTTTTTTAAATGACTAACTATGGTTGCTTGAAGAATAATTTCACAAAAAATCGGCTTGTCCGTTTATTAGTATGTTTTTAATCGTTTAGTGATTAGTGTGTAGTGTTTTAAGAAAAGTTTAGCACGGTTTTTGTTGTGATTTTTTTTGTTTCTATCTCATCGAAATATCGTAATACAGTTTACCCTCTTTTTTTTTTTAAGAAAAACACTCTTGATTCTACTTCATGGATTCACATGACACTACCAAACCCTAGACTACTACTTTTACAATTATCTTATTACGTACTTAACAATGCGTTAGCTTGTATCTAGTTTAAAATCATTATGGTACTGGGCAATTTAAAATTTTCTACAATGTTTATTCATATGTGCAATGTCACGCGACATCACCTGCAAAACGGTTTCAGAAAATTTAGTTTTTCTATCATAATCAGAGATTCATTCGCAATTTGTATGATATATTTTGTCATTTTAATGATTGAATTACAATGGTCAAAATTGAAAAATGCCAACAGCCGTCCTTAAATTTAAATCAATATCATTCAGAACATTAAAGTTGACTGAATAAATTTAAACAAAATATTAACATTTACACGCACATTTACACACACACACACGCACACACACACGCTACGCACGCAATCACACAATATCATTGTTTATCCTTTATGTAGAAGGTATAAACATATTATAGTGTTTTGAATCGCCCAGAGACGACGTGGACGACTGAGGTTTACGTCACAGGCATTTTAGTTTTATTTTGATATTAAATTCTACTAATCCTATCCTATTCTACTAATCCTACTGATATTATAATAAAACTTGAAACAAACATTATAAATGCGAAAGTTTGTAAGGATGTGTGTGTGTTTGTTGCTCTTTCCCGCAAAAACTACTGAACCGATTGCAATGAAATTTGGTACGTAGACAGCTGGGCAACTGGAATAACATATAGGCAACTTTTTATCCCGATATTCCTACGGGATGCGGTCTTACGCGGGTGAAACCGCGGGGCGCAGCTAGTATGCCATAAAACATTAAGTATTCACATGCAACATAACCCTGTGGATCAATAAAACGATTAACATTTTCATTTCATCCATCACGAGTGCCTAATTTCTATTGTCCCTTATTTTGAATACACCGGAGACAGACTTGACCTCATCCAATCGCGAGGACGAACATCGATTATGTCCAATTAGACGGTGGAGGCCTGGAAACCCATTTACGGTGGCAAGTGCTCAGCGCGCAGAGGACGGACGCCAATTGAGACGGCTGAACCGCTTCGTTTATCCGGACGAGCCGAGAGGTCATGCCGACCCGCGACCGTTATCGTTTGGCAATTGATAACTGTATTGCAGTTTACCAAGCTTGCCTGTCTTTGTGTTGTGGCAACACGAAAGTGTTAATACAACTGAATGTTAAACCTTTAGGGGACTAGCTTACTACGCTAGATCAAACGAGTATTCGCTACAATTTCAACTCAAGATTCCCTCGACCTTCCGAACTGCTAAATTACTATGCTCTATAATTGTAAACACTTCACATAAATAACCACCAAAAAAAAAAAAACAAGAATTCGATTACGCATCAAATAGAATGACATTTGCAATCGCCGCGACCGCGAGACATTTATCTACCTACAATCATAAAATATTATTATTTATTATATTCCAAATTGCCCCTGTTTATCGCGTCGCCTGCATAGTCATCGTCGCACTGACCTTCACAATTGTTTTACTTAAAGCGCAGCTGTTACATATAAAAATAAGTTTATAACGAAAACAATTCGACGCCCGTATCGGAGTTTAGTTTGAACCGCAGACAAACTAATGACACCTTTACAGTGTGTCGTTAAATTTTTATCATTGTGATGATAACATGGTGGAAATTTCTTTAGTGTTATTTGTGTCGTATCATTAATGTGAAGGTAACTTTGTCTCTTAACGTTCTTGCACACGAACCGCTGAAACGACACTGCCTAAATATCTCTACATTTTGATGTAGGTGTAGGTGAAACCTCTCACAGGTATGTCGCTCATGCGAGGCTAAAAATGATGATAAATGAACAGAAGTTAGGACAGTGAAAAGGGATATTCTGTTGAGACTATCGGTGGTTTATGACTACGATTACATATTATCTAAAGGCGTCAATGGTTTCTGGTAATTTGAAACAAAACGTAACTTAATATGTACAAAACACATTCCTGCAAATAGCGCCGTAGCTCAATATGGTAATACTTATGATATTTTCGTGTACCTATTTCATAAATATACTACTGAAATCAAATCTTAACCAGAAAAATATCACTTTGCGCTGAGATTCATTTAGCAACCCACTAGAGAATTAAATAGCATTTTAATAATATCATACACACATTTATTTATCAAAGAGAAACATTCCATTTTCATTGAAGAATTAATTTATTTCAAAAGCCACTCTTAAATCAACGATGTGTTTCACGAAAAGCCATTCGACAAGGCAAGTTAAATAATTATTTTTAACAAAATAGCTAATCCAGCTTCATATTTCTAGAATTAGACCAAATTAAAGTGACACCACATGATGAGAATCATAAATATCGGTTCACCCAGTAAAAAGCTATGAGTTAACAAACACGAATTGACAATCTTCTTTTTTGAAATTGCGTTGATTATAAAACAGCTAATAAAGTGCAACTGACCTTAAACAGCGAATCGTCAGCTCTCGTGTGGCTAGCGAGCGGGCCGGTTGGGCTCAGCACGCGGCGCTTCTTGGCTGGCTGGCGGGCCGGCGACGCTGCCGGCGCTGGCGTGTACACTGACTGCGCGCTGTGTGCCTGACCGTTGCAATGCTGGGACTGCTCCGGGTACATGACATGCATTCCCTGCTGGTGGAAACATCGCGGTTTTCTTATACTGGTTATATTGCAATTCGTTCATCAAAAGAAACTACGAAGGACCTTAATTATTTGACCGGGGTTGTTTGATAACAGTACTTTATAATAAGACATAATATAGATAAGATATAATAAGTCTGCAGATGAGGTGTGAACAAGGACAATGTAAAATTGACGTGCATTTGTACTTAAATTACTCAAATAAAAGATTAATTAAGAACCGCTATTCAGACAATATATTAGTTAACTGTCAAAAACATAAACGCGTATATACTTCTCTAAACATTTCCTATTGTTAGAATAATATTTTGAGCCTAACCTTCACAAAAAATTGTATATGAACGTTCATTTCAATGACTTTAAATTGAATCAAAGTTGTTCTTCACTGTATCCATTCCATCCTGATCATAGTTATTTCCTGCGATGGTTTATTATATGTTCTGTATAAAAAAAATCTAAACTCTGCAATCTACACCTTTATGTATATATACAAGTGTTCGTAACTCTGTCGGTAAATCACCGACAGTTGTTAACAGACAAGGCCTGGGTGAATAGTTGTTTATGAAGATATTTGTTTAAAGTTTAGACAAAAGGCACGTACATATTATTAAAGTAGGTGTATAGGTAGCCAGAACATTTACAAATGTACATACAAATGTGAAAACTTAATCGTGTTGTTTTACGTGGAAAAAAGTTTCTTGGGTGAGTGCCAGAGTACCTACCTATCCTAAATGTTACCTACTACATAATATAATACGAAATGCATGTAAACCAAGAGTCAGCCTTAATCATACAACGCAGTGACATGTGAAATAAATGAACTCCAATTAAACAATATTTATTGTTACAATA
>NC_052128.1:4410134-4428003 GCF_012273895.1 Zerene cesonia | reverse complement strand
TAAGTTTCTTTTGTTCGACTGCTTATTTTTGAATTTTTTACGCAATAAAGAATTTTCATTTCATTTCATTCATTTCATTTCATTTCATTTCATTTCATTTCATTTCATTTCATCTAATAGCTCTATATATATATATAACTAGCAGTTCACGCGACTGAAATCGAGATTTTACCTGTTCATCGATCGAGAGTTCATGAATCATCGTCCTAAACCGCTCCCTGAATTAACGACACGCAATAAGACGTCCGCGCCGAGCAATTTTAATATTTTTCGAGCTTTCACGATCTTCGTAATTTTGTAAAAAGCATCATAAAAACCTCCGAGCTCCAGTCGCTAGCGGCCGCCATTAGCAATTCAAACTTATCTCTTTTCCTCGAATTTGTATGTAGCTATTGTTGATTGCGTAAAAGATGGCGAGACTAGAACTGCATCAAATATTTATCTTGCATATTACTTTGATATCAACGTATTTTTAGTTTTTATCAACATGAAACATGTACTTCGTCATGTTCTTTGAATTGGTAAATTACATTACATTTAAAATATGCAGGGAAACCCGATTCAGAAATGTACAATTCAAAACTCTAAATATAAAAGTACCTAATATGATAACATAGCGGTAATAACATAATAATATTAAAAAACAAAGAAAAATTAGCTATTAATGAAAGCTAAAGTTAAAAAAAAATTAAAATCACCTGTAATTTTTTATATGAGGCATACATTACACGTTTTTTTTTTTTTTTTATGTCATAGCGGGCAACTGAGCTTGTGGTTCGCCTGGTGGTAAGCGATCACCACCGCCCATGAACATTCGCAAAGGTAGTGCCTCTACGAATGTGCTGCCGGCTTTTATGGCGTAATTGTAATTGAATCATGTTTTAATCGCACGTTATACCTAGCCCCTTATTTCAAAGGAGTGCCGACATTAAAGAAATTGCAATTCTGAAAAAAAAAATGTATATCTATCACCATAACGTGATGCTATAAAAAAGGGAATTCAAAGAATTGACAATTTTAACAAGAACCTTCTGTGACGCACGCAAACAAACGCGATTACATATTACATATGCCAACCGGTAACCATGTGTTTGTCCACAACACGTTACATGCACATAATATAGGTATACATGTATATTTTTGTCTGGCAATACCATGAATCATGCCTAGACACTAATTTGCATAAAACAAACACCAACAAACGTTTTACTACGTGCAGTTTGAAAGTAATTTACTTGGGAGTCGAAACAACGGAAGCTATTTATTGGGAAGAGGCTTACGGGATGCTAGTGTACCGGGGATCATTTTGATCAGTACGTATTTAGGTATATTCTTTACTTGTTTCTGCAAGAATAGAATACGTTAGATTCAGTGAAAACTTTTGTGATACAACTTTAAGGCAAGATATTGGTTGAACTAGATACAGTCATCAAACGGCACCATTGTTACTATATTTCTCTACGAATTTCATATGACGACCATACCATACATAGTTCACAGTACACTTAAAGTGTACAGCCATTTGAAGCCTGCGTTGTAGTGTTTCAGAAGCCCACCATTATCACGACGGTTATCAACTTTCTAACCGCGTGGGTGACACGGCGCACGACAGGCGCAGGTTAGCCAGCAGATACCTTATCTAGGCCCGTTCAATTAACATCACAAGCTCGCTGAATGAGTGGTGAAAGTTTGTACAAGCGATACGGGCGCAAATGGACATTTCAGCTAATGAAACCCAACATGCAACACCGTTAACGTTGGACCTTCAATTGGTGTTTGTGTATCGTTACGTCAGCCAAGACGTATGTATGTCCAATTATAACATTTTTACATGTTTCGTTATATCACACAATGACTCAATTAGTCCACTTGTATTGCGTATGAAGTATGAACATGTTTCGTCGCGATGAATTATATGTTTAGTTGGCAAAAATAATTATTATATAAGAATGTAATCTATACTTAATTTTTTTGCGGAAAGCCTTCTTTAAAAACAAAGACATTTTATGTTACATTTGCTATAGCATTGCGGTAACCTAGCAGAGAAGGGAAGCAGCGCGTTCTGAAATTGAGTTATCTAAAAGATGGTGCAGTTGTATATCACTCCAATGTGTATCTCTGGGAGGAAGTTGACGTTAATGCATTTCTATGAACGCCATTATAATGAAACCTGGATCAAGATCTTACAAGCCTACTAAAACCTGAGGAGCCGCGTATAAGCCGCACAGCCCGTAACTGCCATAATGCACTATAATACACGGTCTAATCTAGATTTTCCAGACAAAGGTGGAACTATTCACGAGACAGCAGTTGAGGTCGTGCCAAGACGCGGCCCCTTCGTGAAATGTCGCCGACACCGTTATTCCGAACGCATAACGGCCTACCATTGTATCTGCGTGCACGCACGATGTCGCAACACTTGACAATTCTATCGACCGATTGGTTCTGGCGAAATCGGGCCTCAATTTTCTGTACAGTTTCATTTGCAGATGATTTATTTCAATGTAATCTCCTTCGGGATATAAAAATACATACAAAAGTATATAACTGAATTTAATCTGTGAAAAATAGATACCACAAATTTCTTATGAATGCTAGGGCACACATGCTGCCCTTCCCAACTTTTAATAAATACATTTGTTAGAATGAACTCTCTGAAGATATAATACCTGCCTAATTGTTTTTTGGAAATAGTGTAAACAATTTTTAAAATAGTTCAACAATCATTTACCTATCTTAAATTGACTTAACTATAATAAATGATTTTTTTATGCTTACATTATAGACTATATGAAACAATGTACATATAAGTTAACATTTGTTTCAGAGATTGTTTATAGTTCATATATTTGCAGCCAAATGGTTTAATCAGCCATTAGATTAATACACTAGGATGCTTATTTCAATTGAGCCATTGTTATATTAAAATATATCATCCAGGCAATAAATAATATTAAGTTAAGCAACTGCCTAGGCTATTAAAGAAAAGGCTGATATAACCAGTTAGCTGCAAAATTACTTGCAAGGGGAGTAGGTAAAATATTTTTTTATTATATATTTTGAAGTATCTTATGAACGGCTTAATATAAATTTATTTGGGGCACGAAATTGCAGCAAATGACATAAAATCTTATCTATATTATGTAGGACTTTATCTATAGTTAATTTCACTCAAAAATAATTAAGTTCTAGATATAACTGTCCTACAAACAATATTTTTAGTTTTATATCATTTTTATTCTACAAAAATTGAAAGCTGATTTGAGATAATAAGCTGATTCTAATGAAAATATTTGATGTGCTTACTGTTAAATGTAAATACAAATTGTTGCTAGAAAAATTAAGAAGTTTATTGATTTTATTTTGCACATATTTATATAATTTTTGTATAAAAAAGTAGTACTTAAGTAGTTAGGTACTTAAAAAATTTCCAAAGAAATTATTGCTAGATAAATAAGATTTTAAATAAGTACATTACAAAATAATATAAATTTTGTCAGTCAGGCAAGATTGTGATAACTAAAATTAATATGAGTTATATCATATGTAATTAATAAATATGGAACAGCTGTTTACGATAAAAAAACTAAAATAGGTATCAATTCTGGTAGATAGTTTGAAAGCATAAATACAATATCGTTATAATTAAATATACGGATGTTATAAATAAAAACAATCATATTGAATAAAAGCAGAATAGAAGTTATTAAAATGTAAACTCCAATAAGACTAAAAATAAACTGGGTTATTTATTTACGTCTATCATAGACTACAAAGTGAAACATATGATTTGTTGTAACATGTGATGAAAATAGATAAGGAAATGTTTAATTTGATATTTTGGGTTAAATTTATGAAGCAATATTCAGTTTAGATAGTGAGAAAATATATAGAATGTTTTCAAGAAACTCACACGTAGCCAGTGAGCGGTTGATATCGCTCAGTAGAAAGCAATAAACGACGCCGCGATTCCGTGAGAACCAGTAATTTTCCACACAATTTTTTCACTTTAAATTGCAGTCAGATAGTTTCCTCACCTTGCAAAGATAATTCTTTGTCTGTATGATCCCACTATCATGCTGGAGAAGCACACGAAAGCGGACAAAGGGTCCTTCAAAACACAGCCATTTTGAAACAGTTCATATGAATGTTACGTGTACTGCGAGCGTACAGTTTTGTTGATCGAAAGATGGAAAAAAGATTATCCATTCGCACTCATTTTGAATTCAAAGCACAGTAAAACTAGCACTAAACATTTCACACACTTTTAAGTACGATTTCACTTCATACTTTCGCACACACCCGTACACGTCGCACAAAGTCCGTCGAACGGAAACGACGAACTCACACGAATGGCGCTTGAATCACACAAAATTCGAATGGCGGAGCCGCAACATGACATTCAGACTTCAATGCTGCCAGTTAATATTTTAAGTTTGCACTAGTTTCGTAATAAATAATATAAAAGCCCTTAAAAGTTGAATAAAAATTGAATGCATTAAAATTTTGTGAAATACAATTAAAATCTTTTAAATTGTGTTGAATATTTAATGATTACAAATGAAATATTTTTCCATTTCTAATCCATAGACAAAAAATGTATGCTAATTTTGACTAGTTCTTTTTTTTATCATATCCCTTATTTTTCATTTTATTAATACTTTATATATTGCTGGTTTTAATGGATGCAAGTATTTTTAAAGTCTTGAATTAAATATTTAGTTTTATTTATGCGTCGCAATGATAACTTATCTGTGGAAGCATTGGGAGTTGTGACTGGTGAATAAACGACTACGTTTGCGCGGGTATTTTAAATTTGTTGCTAAGCAACACAAAAACAATTCAATAAAAGGTATAATCCACTGTGTAGTTAGTTGAACGATAACGTTATAGATTATTGTGTGAGCAAAAAATTCTGATTTTTATATTTATTAAGTGAAATTAATTAAAATGGTGATAATTTGAACAAACTGTATGAGTATTGTGATTTAACTGTACAATGTCTGCGATTTTAAATAATGGATCTATTCAACTTTAATACGGGCTTCCATTTGACGATATGTTTGTAATTAATTATTTATTTTTAAGCATATTTCTCACTAGTGTTTGGTCTTTATTCACCCATGGTTTCAATAATGAAGATCAAAGTAAGTACCATTATGTATGTATATTTTTAAATTGTATTATTAGTATTTATTTTTGTTTTTAGATTGGGAATAATAAAACATCAACTTTTGTGCTTAATTTATTTCTCTGCTTTAACTAAACAAATAAAACATACTTGATTTCGATACATTTTCTTAATCTAAACTTATTACTTTTATAGAATAAAAATTCAAGGAAATCTAGAATCCTCGATTCAAATTAGGAACATCTAACGTAATTACGTATTCAATCTCGATTTTCAATGCGACCAGTGACCACGGTTGGTTGCGCGCGCGCCGATGCGTTGTCATCCTTCCGTTGTTCGACAAAAGGACAGCGGTCACATGTAACCATCGAATTACAGCACATAAATGGATATTTACATAGTTTATACTATGTAAACTCGCTTACAAACAGGATGTGCTAGGGCAGTGCTCTATTTTTGAAACATTTGTTGTCTATAGGTCAGACAGAAAATGTAGTCCTATTTAGTCCTTATTTATAATTATTATTGATATGTGAATTGACTCATTTTCGCATTGCATTCTTATAGTAATTGAATAATATATTATTATAATTATATGTACCAAGGTTCCTTTAATAAATATTAAATGTAGAAAAGTATCTGTTTTATTAACGCAAAAAATTCAACGCATGTAAGACAGACTAAGCTTTTCTTTCTAGAAATCTTCTATCCATCAATCTATCTCTAATATGTTTTATCGGAACTTGAACTGTTTAAATACATTCTTAATTATCAAATAAACAAAATCATACATTTAAAAATATGTGTAACCAGTGCAGATTTGTCCTAAATTTATATAAAGAGCGTAATGAGGTTACATTTCACGGTCTTTAATCTGAATACAAGTTATAAATAGGTTGAAAAGGAAACGCGTATACTTCTAGCGAAGCCTGTGGAATGGTACGGGGTGGTTCCGTTGATATCACGTAACCGCAAGTTAAAGATTCACAGCGACTAATAAATATAACCCTTATAAGGTGATATGCAATTTAATAGACTAGAGATTGTTACCTTCGTATGCTGTCTAGGATTTATCTAATATAGTATAATTATCTGTGGCTATAAAAACCAACGCCATATAAAATTTTAAAATTTGAAAATGCTGTATTGTCCTGTGTTTTAAGCATAATATACAATACACAATTCAATAGATGTGCCTAATAAGTAATATGATATGTAACCGTTTGAACTCGTTTCCCCTAGTTGAAACTACTTAGTTGTGCATAAAAACATGCCCTTGTTACAGATCTAACTGGGATCTAGGCTATACGCGTTAAAATCTAGGAATAATTGTTTGTTAACTTATATGTTAACATATCCTGTAATGGCAGTAAGTTCTATTTGGTGTGAATAAATAAATAAAAATAAATAAAAAAATAAAAATAAATAAAAATGTTCTCATGGAAACTGTCTCTAGAACTATTATTTAGTTATATGTTCTTATATCGATTTATTGTAATAGTTTCCCGAGTAAGAACAAACTCAAAATAGGAAATCGTGGTCTAACAAAAAACCAAATATAACTACATAGTATAAAACAAAGTCGATTTCTCTGTCCCTAAGATCCTATGTATGCTTAAATCTTTTAAAATACTTTGATGATTTTTTTTAATAGATAGACTGATTCAAGAGGAAGGTTTATATGTATAATAACATCTATTAAACTATTTCGAATTAACGCGTGCGAAGCCGCGGGCCAAAGCTAGTGAAATTATAAGAAGTATCTATAAGAGAACTATTATACCACTGATATTCTGAAAATTCTAGTAATGTTTTTTCTACATTTAAATAGCTTGCACTCACACCCACAAACTTGTCGATAAATTAAGACCGATATTCCCTAATTCTACACGCAAAGTTCCCGAGTTACAGCGGGCCAATAACCGAAGGCATGATTTGGGAGATCACGCGATGCACCCGAATGTTTGTCGAACTGTCGCCGATGACATGTTTCATGATTTCCATTTTATACAGCTAACATGAAAACGCCGTTCAATAAAGGGAAATATGCCTTTAAAGTAACGAAACTTTAGACATCAATCTTTATAGGATCATATAAAAGACACATTCTACCTTTTTTTTAACTAATATGTATTTATGCATATTTTGGATATGCAGAATTCTCAAGAAACAAACATACTAAAAACACCTTTTTCTATATGATATGTATGTGTTTTACTACTATAGCTGTAGCTCGTAGGCACGAAGTATATCGATTTTTGCCAATTACTCTTATAATTTATTTTGAAGCAACAATTCAAGGCAAAAAAGACAGCTTTATAACATGGATACGTCACTTAAACTTAAACAATAAATTCCAGTGCACCTGGTATCACCTGACCAGCACACCCAGACTCCCCGACTCGAAGATTTCTTCTGGACAGGCTCTGGGGACGGGCCACCACCGCCAGACCTATCAGCGCCACTACCAGTTCCGAGCATACCAGTGGTACACACCACCACCGTCCTTGCTACTGTCTACTTGGACTCATATCCTCCTCAGGTATGTTTATGCAGTCCCTCCATAGTCTATATATATATTTTTTTTATTAATGTTTCTGATGTTTCTTTTATTGTATCCTTAGGCCATAATCTAATGTTACCTACATATTAGCTATCATCAGGATTAAAGGCAAATATTATATTTTAATATTTGCCTTTAATCCTGAGCTTCTAATACGTACCCACAAGCACAAATACCCATTCTATTACTTTGTCAACAATGGCCAGACTAGCACAACAGCCATAAGTGTTTTATCAAAAACAGAATTATAACATGTAATTTCGGATGTGGATAAAAGCATTCCGTTAACGACAGAGTGTCGGTTCAGGCGGTGACGGACAGCACGGGTGACTGCCTCCACAACTGCGGAGACTCTTCTCCCGGCAGTCTGGAGCCAGACGTGCCTGATGATAGGCGCTACTGGCTCCTCACTGTCATACAGGGGTCTACTCCTGATAGCTTGCAATTACGTCTTGCGAGACTTTACCAAAAGGCGTTTCTGAGGTAAATTGATTAATATAAAATTTGAAAGTTTGCTATACATTTGGAATATGAAAAAAAACCTTTATTTTCAATTTAAATCGGTCAATCGATATTAATTAATTTTTAAAGGGTACTTTGTAATTAATGTTATAAATCGTTTTCATATAACATTTTAGAACAGATTTTATTCTTACAGGCAACAAGAAAGACACCTAGGAATCATTAAATCATTAGATGCCTCGCCACCTAGAAAAAAACATGACGTGCATTCATTTGTCGTAAATAAAGACCATCAAATTAATCCTATAAGTTCCGACACTCTATTCAAATACTCCGAAATAGAAAGTTCTATAATTAATATCGGTGATATCACTCCAACAAACACTATAATGTCTAGCTTCGCCACTCTTGTGAAAATTCCAGAATCAATTGGTTTAAAGGGTGGAATGTATTTAGCAAATAGCATAGACCCTTCATTAATAGATGATATTGAACCAACTGCATTAGCTGATACAGAATCTTGGGTATTAGTAACACCAACTGTAGTATTAAAGAAAAGAGAAATCAATGTAGGGGAAGAATTTGATATGATGAAAGAAGACATGATCGATTTGCCTCTAGAAGAAGAGGGTAATAATGGATCTTTGCTGTATAAACGTGAAATTATCAAACCTGACCAACAGCCGCCAGTGCAAGTGCACATCCAAAATATATCAGAAGTGAGTTCTTAACTTATCTTATCTTCTTTTTTTAATTCTTCTTAATTTAATGAATCCTATCGTTAATTAAGTATATATATGTCACTGTCATAAGCCCCATTATAGATGTAGCTCCTGATTCCTGAAATAACAAAGATGTATAAAATTAATTATACACCCATCCTTTTCTCACCTGTTTTTTCTTTAGTTAAATCATTACTTTACAATGACCACATGATGATTGAGCTACTTTTGATCCTTATGACTAGAATATAATTATCGTCTAGGTTAATATTTTCGTCTTTGGAGAAAACCAAAACCACCATTTTAGCAATACCCTCTTTCCAATTTCAGTCAGCGGAAACAGGTAGTGTTCAAATAGTGTACGTAGTGTTGGTGGGGGGGAGGGCCGTGCCAGCCGCAGTGGCTGCGAGGGACATGCGTCTGGTGCGGGATGCTGAGGTTGCTAAGGAGTTGGGCGCTGTTGTTACTACTAAGGCTGAGCGTGAGTATGAGATTATTCGAATTTGAAGTTAC
Organism: Zerene cesonia; assembly: GCF_012273895.1. NCBI lineage: Eukaryota > Metazoa > Arthropoda > Insecta > Lepidoptera > Pieridae > Zerene > Zerene cesonia. The sequence continues at coordinate 4,418,612 of NC_052128.1, read as the reverse complement.
GAGGTAATGGTTAAGAGAAGGTTAAGAGGTGTGATTGAAGGAATATAGATTACTTATCAATTAGTAAATTATTAATTATTGGTTACTTTTATTAATTATTAAATAGAAAATATGTTTTTGTATGATTGTAAAAAAATCGATATATTATGTTTCTTTTCTTTTTAATTGTATTATGCGCTGTATGTATAAAGAGAGTTTAATTAATCAACGGTCAATCGATTTATGAAGAAAGTGGAAAAAATAGAATTTTTAAAAAACTTTAGGCAGGTACGGCACCTATAAATGTATATTCATCAGAATACAGAGTACCTATTTATGGGTACATAGGTATTACAGAACATTTTGTCATTAAATCATATATGATATCTAAAAATTTTATAATCATATCTCATTCATTAATGATATTGCGAAACTATTTTTCCATAGACTAGCAAAATACCCTGGGAAAACCCTTAAGTACCTTAAAAACTAAAAATTCAATAACAATAATGTTTTGGTTTCGCAATATGCCATTTGAAAGTGCTGAAAATTGCCAGCAGCGTATCTCAAAGCAGCTGAAGGGTTGGAGGGGGAAGCGGCACCAGCTGGTGTGCACGGAACCGAACTCTGGGCTCTGATAGTGGGCTCCACCATAGCGCTTCTGCTGCTGGTGATACTGTTCGTGCTACTGTGCCTGGCGCATAGGTGAGTGTGAAAAAATAATATCAAAGGAGCTGAAGGGTTGAAGGGAGAAGCACCAGGTGTGAACTTTGCGCTCTGATGATGGGATCCACCATTGATTATGTTGAGTTCCGCTTCTGCTACTGGGAATATCGTTTTTGCTACTGTGCTCTGGACATAAGTGAGTGTGAGAGTAAAGGAAAAACGATATACCGTATATGGAAGAAGTTTTTGACACATTCTCAGTACGTTTAGTAATGTTTTTTTTCAGCAAATCAAAAATAATGGTTTTAAAAATTTCAGGAAGAAATCTTTGAAATCCGCAGCATCCCTTCGAGCCTATAGAAACGAGTTGATGCGTGAGTTGGAACAGAGTAAGCAAGAACGAGAAGAAAAGAACGCAAAGGTACATTAACACATTAAAATTGCTTCACCGAATTAGTAATTTACTATTTTTGGGTATAACCTGGGTTATTATAAGAAAAAATTATCTTAGGATTAAGTCTGTGGTTTTATACATTTAATAAATGACCAAAAATACCAAAAGTTTTGTATAATGGAATACAATTATATTATTTAGCAGTTAATAAGCGTGGTGTCTCCGAGCAGAACGCGACCGAGTAGTGCCCTACTGCCTATTTATAGGAAGGACAGTACTTCTGGGTAAGTTGTTATTGTGAATATTTTAAATTAAAAGTTAGGAACTAAATGACAACGTGTATGGGAAAGTTTTAGGAAATTTTAAGCTTTTTCTAGCATCTAGTTCAAGTTGTTTACCTTGTTTTTGCGATGGTAAACTCTTGAAGACCAAGTAAGACTACTTTTTAACATGCTTTTATTAGCTTACTGTCTTCGTCTGACGTCTGACTCTTCGATTTTGACCCACGTGAAATGGACGTATTTAATTCAAACTTTGTAGACTTATCAAGGATGGGTACATACAATAGTTTCATGAGTTTTCTTATTATCCTCTGTATAAGAGCAAACGCGACAAGTTAGTTAATTCTATCATTGAAGTGTTATCTTTTATAGATAAACATATGTATATTATATATTATGTCTACTGCCGCTTGTTTTTGGCTTAGCTTTAAAAAATCACATGTATTTCAACGTTTATTTTTAGATATTTCAGACAGGATAGTTTACTTACGAACTCCTAAAAAAACTATGATAAAATAGATTCCATCACTTTCAGTTCATCCACTACATCATCAGGTGTATCGGAGGTGGCGGTGGCTCTGCGCAGGCGACAGAAAAAGCCGCATGCGCTCAGAATGCCTCAAAAGAAAAGAGGTTTGTTTTATCTTTATTTATTTGTTATTTTGTTAGAAACGTGTCATTTTAATTGACGTTTCCAAAAACGAGGTTTTCAACTTGACTGTACTTTACTTGAGCTTTGTTATAAAACTCAATAACACTTAGTTTTCGACTTTGTTTTGAAAATTATAAAGATGGAGTGTTTCTTAACCTCCAAACCTACTGTCTCATTAATTGAGTTTTCCAATCCAAAAGTCAGAATATTCATAAGAAGTTTTTTTTGTAAATGATTATAGTGGGAACAACAGACAGTCTGCTAGAAGCGGCGGGTGTGGACAGCTCGGACAGCGGACACACCCCCACTTCCTATCTCTCCATGCCGTCTATTTCTGCCTTTCCCAGGTTAGTGCTATGTATTCTAGACTAATCTAGTGATTTATTACTTGTTATTTAAGAGACAGAGATGTTTTATGTTTTTGTGACTCGGTAACTGGGTGTATTTTGATCCGTTTGACCCATTTGTCTTTTGTTAGTTGGGTAGAAAATGTGCCATCATCCTCAGCCCATATATGTGCCCACTGCTAGGACACGTGATGTTATCCGCATTTGTGCAGATAAATTAAAAAATTAAATATAATATTAGCCGTTGTGTAAAATAGAATTATTAGTGCTTTATTAAGAGTATATTTTGTCATTTGAATCTGAAATCGAAATATAATTAAATTGCAGGGGCAATACCGTAGAACCATTGTCTCGGATCCTAGAACCGGTGTCCGTCCGTCACTTGGACGTAGACTCACCTGTATCCAGCCGCAAGGGGCAGGACACAGTGCCCCGGAGGCAAATGCCCTCGCAACTGGTGCGTTTGGGCAGTATCGACAAGGACCCGGGAGTTATTGGACCTCTAGTTTGGGACCTGCATTGCCAGAGGATAAAGGATGGTGAGGTTTTTATAATTCTTATTGGATCTTTTATACTGAGTAATAGTTTATGTATGCAAGTTATGATAAATTCTCTTTCAGTGCTGAATCTCGTCTGATTTTCGTTTTTTTTTTTCCTTTTTTTCTTTCCATTTTTCCTATTTTAAAATATTTACAAACATTTAAAGCGTCCAAACCCTCAACCCCAATGACGTCAAGCCAGGAGCCAGGCCGCATGAGGCAGAGGTTCAATGAGCTGATGGATGATGCCTTCACACTCTTCGGGAGTGCGGGTTCGACTCCCTCCAACGACACTTACACGGTTGAGAGGGAAGATAAGGCAAATGGTGAGGAAAAGAGACAGAGTTTATTCATCAATCTAACTTTAGTTATTGAATAACAAAAAAAATTCGTACACCGCACATCACGCTAATATTATAAGAGTGAAAGTGTGTTTTTTTGGATGTATGTCCGACAATCATGATGAAACTACTAAACGGATTATTGTGAAACTTGTTATACAGACAGGGTATGAACTGACTTGAGTAATAGGATACTTTTGTCCCGATTAAATGCTCCCTTGGAATAAAACAGGGATCTTGATATCCGGGCGGAGCCGGGACGAGCGTCTAGTAAATAAATAGATCGGAAATTCATTTTAATTTTAAATATCCCTACATACATATTGTATATATCTAACTATCGTATTACAGAGCCGATGGCCCAAGCCCGCAACGACAACGTGCGCCTCCCGGCGTCGCCTGCGCATGCGAGAGATACCGCTCGCGGTAGATCCGCTGGAGTTGGGTGAGATTTGATATTTTTAAACCATGAATTACAGTTTTTTATTTTTCATATCATCTATATAAAACTTTATACAGATGATATGAAAAATAAAATTTTTTAAAAAAAATAAAAATAAAAAATATAAATGGGAACCTTGTCTTATCTTATGCAATGAAAATAAATCATATTCTTTACGGTATACGATAATTTGATAGTGTGTTAAAGACCTAATAATACAAACTTGATATGTCAGTAAAAATCACTAAGATATTTCTAATATTTTTTTTTTTTAATTTTTGATGAAATAAATCATTCTAATACTTACGGGCAATCGTTCTGGTTTTTTCTGTCCTAGTATCCTTTAATCAGCATAACAATTTAATAGTGATTTATATTTTTATTATTCTTATATAATTCTCATTTGTGAACATAAAACGTACGCACATTATATTGTATGTGTGAGTACGGTTTTGTAGTTTCGTCCTCTTTTCTATAAAATCATATTTAATTGTTAAAATGTCGTCAAATTGGAATAAATGCGCAGACGCGTCAGCAGCGCGGCGCCCGCGCACCGGCGCGCCGCCTGGGCTCCGCACGCGCAGGTAAGAAACTCCCTTATATTATATACTAGCTTTTGTACGCGGCTTCGCACGCGTTAACTTCGGATTAGATTAATAGATGTTATTATGCATATAAACCTCACTCTTTTTAATATCTAAACATATATGGAATGGACTTTGCTTTATACTGTGAGGTCCATATCCTTTTCCTTACCCTTCCCAGTCCTTTCCTTTATTCCTCTCATCAATCCTTTCTTAATCCCTTTCCAGTTTGAAGTCTGAAATCCATTTGTAGAGGCGTAAGGTCTGCAATAGCCTGCAGGTGAGTGACCCAGGTAGTCAGTAAAGTATCAGAAGCAGTATATAACTCTGTGACACTAATGGCTAATTTTTATCTGCCATTTTTTTTAATTGCTTTAGAATATAGATTAAAATTTAGAATTGATGTTTTTAGATACCTAAAATTATAAATACATACATTTAACATTACATTCGAAATATTCAACAAATTACACACACCATTAACTAAATTTGTATTTATCTTTCAGTCTATAAGTCAAGCTCGGCTGCCTTCCGCTCCAGTGGTGAACACCGCTCTCATCACCACTGAGGGCAAGCTGCCTCCAGATGACCCAGCATTACCTCTAATATCCGCTATCAAGAGCGAGATACAACGCGTCAGAGAAAATGCTATGAAACCTAATAATTAAATAGTGTAATACCTCATCTACAATTAATTAATAATACGAAAAAACACAAAGATCCATGCATATTTAGTAGATTGATTCTCAATATTTCATCATGGACGTTTATTTGTATGATTTTATTAGATTGATTCTTTATTGGATCAATAACTCTGAATTAACATATTTAGAAACATAACATTATTGGCTGTTGCCAGTCAGTTTGATATTATAGTAATATGTTTAACTAATAGTTATATTAAATCATCTAGGAATTTTAATTAAGTATTGGAATGTTAGAATAAGTATCACTGTACAAACTCAAAGCCAAATAATTTAAAGAAAATCTGCAATATTAAGTTATAATAATATTTATATTGTTTATTCTAAAAACTTTTACGTGTGTTTTTGTTTGCATGTTTTTACATTTTTGTATAATTTTTTCTATATAAAAAATTCTTTAAAACTAAACCATTATGATATTCTTTGTTGTGCCTTAAATCATAAGTTAAGTTGTTTTAAGGTTTTTATTGGGATCATAAAATATTATTCTTCACTAGTTTAAGGTTAGATTATATTTGATGCCAAGTTGTATTAATTAGTAATTACCTTATGTTATCTGTTATTCACTTTTGTAGACTTTTTAATAAATATTTCACCAAACATAATTTTTTCAAGTATCCTTCTCCACTCATTTAAACGTAATATTTTATTAAGACGAAATATTCATGTTTTTGTATATATTTGTAAAACAGATAAATAGAAAATATGAAGAGTAGTGTCAGGCTTATTTTATTTTTATATTCATTTATTTGTTTGTAATGTTTTCACACAGTCTCTTAGAAAGCTGCATCTTGACTGAGTAATTGAGGCTTCATTATGTTTTGTTTTTATCCTTGATCAACTAGGGCGTAGTCGATACCAGCAGCTAGTTTTAGAAATAAAACATTCAAATGTGCAAATAAGTTTATTTTGTACTTTCACTGATATAAAAATTCACCTTGTATATATTAGACTTACAAAATTATTTACAAACATTTAATAATTTAACCGAAACTCATTCAAATTGCACACTGGCACTCAATATTTCAACCACATTGTGCCTATAATATCTTAACCAAATCATCAAATGACAAATTTAACATTTTTTAAATAAAGGATTATACAGACATTAAAGTAAAAGCAGCTTGAACCAATCAAATGATAAAAACAAGCAAAATTTTGTAAAGAAAATTGTAACAAGTCCTTGATTAAAATGTAATAATATGTAAAGGTTAATTGAAAATTAAAAACATAATTATTATCATATGGTATCTTAACTAAAACTGACCTGCATCGATATTATGTATTAGGAATAACATTAAAAAGAAATAAAACCTCTCACAATTGATTCAATTATAAAATATTTATATAAAATCTAGCCTCATTTCCTCCAACATCAATTTATTATATTACTGACCGACACACAACTGCAATGCTGTATAACAAGAAAAAAAAAAACAGTCAACAGTTGCTCAAACTGTCCCTGATAGCCTATTCTACTCTTTTAGAAGATATTTTTATCCATCACCCATCATTTTAACTGACAGTTAAGCTAAACAGAACATATGCAGAATCTGTGAAACTAAACATTTAGAATAAATTGAAAGGAAAAAGTAGACAATGCCAATACACATATTCACAGCCACAAGTAAAATAAACATGTACTGCATTTATACATAACATGACATACAGCTCAAGTATCATACCTCAGTAACATAATAGACGTGTTCTAACGCCAAATGTACACTTTCACACCATCACAATAACACTTAGCACTAACACTAAACACTAGCACTGGCAGTCTCTAGCTGGAATTGTCAATGTACTCCACTTCAATGTGCTACGTGGACTGCATCGGCTGTGGCGCGAGCCTCCTCCATTGGTTAGTTTGGTTCTCTTGTAATTCTTCATTCTGGAAAAATAGGCAATTTTTTTAAACATCTTATTAATATGTTATATATTGTCATGGTTTGTAACAGAATATTTTATAAGAAACGACATTTTTATGTAAATTAACAAAAATATAAAATGTAAATGTCGAATTAAGGGATATCCATACCTGAATAATAGTAATAGATACTGTGTCAGGTTTGATGTCTTCCATATTGTGTTTGCCTTGTTCTTCAGGTGACATTTGTCCGGCCTGTGTCTCCATACTTCTGAAAGAATAAATCTGGTAATATATTGACAGTCAACTTTGGAGATTTCGATTATGGAAAGGGGTAACATGTGCAAACAAAATTTTATGATAATAAAATAAATTTTAAATACAGAATAAAGTCTATTGTCAATATCCTTCAAGTGTTTGCCAGTGATACTAATAATTATGTGCAAATTACACATAAAAATAAAAAAATCGTGCATCAATAAATTCAATATTTACACTTGCAGTTTAAAATGAAAAATCTACTACAATAGTCACATTATAAGTTAAAATATTACGACAAATATACTGACCTCCGGCTGCCAGAGTTGAATCGTCCACCTTCACCTCGTATCCTGTTCATCGCGTGCCTGTGCCTCGACTCATGGAGGTATTTCTGAAAAGTTTGATAGAAGTTAAACTTCACTAGGCAAAACTTTGTTCAGTTACAGTTGCCACGCTAAATCATCATCATCAGCCCATACATGTTCCCACTGCTGGGACACAGGCTTCCTATAAGGGACAAATTCCACCATGCTGGCCAAGTGCGGGTTGGCAAATGACACATATTTTCGAACGTTTGATTCTTGGACATGCTGGTTTTCTCACGATGTTTTCCTTCGCCGTTTTAAGCAGTGGTGATGTTATCCACATATGCAAATAAATAGAAAATTCTATTTATTTTTTGCAAGCTAGCCCGGTCTCAAACCCCGACTGATCGATTTTGAAGTCCGAGGTTCTCATCACTGAGCCACCACTACTATCAACAAAAACACATTTATCTGTCGGACTCTGAAAAGTGCATTATTAGTATTAAGAAAATCCGTATGGGAGGAGTAAAAAAGCACGTGCGCATGCGCGTGTGTGACGTACCGGCCGCTCCTTGGGAATGCGCCCCTGCTCGTGCAGCTTGGCGCGCGCGGCGCGACGCTTGAGGATGCGCTTGTACTGGCGCGCGTTCACGTACAGCAGCGGCTCCTCGTCCTCGCCGCCCGCCGCTTCCGCCGCCGCGCCGCCGCCCGCGCTGTTGTTCACCATCTGGTGGAAATCTCATCTTTATGAGAATATCTCCTATAATGTCTTCTTTGCCGTTTTGTCGAAGGTACCCGCTCGCCTTCATTAGCGCTGCAACTGAGCGCACGCGTATTTAACTAGGCCACCCTAATACATCACCGCAAGAGATCTTACTTCTCTCTACATTCGATAAGAATAGGTGTAATTTAATTAAAAACAATAAAACAACACCATGACAATAAGCCCATTAATATTGATAAAGGTTATTTACAAAACAGCTGACTGAAATAAAGCAAATGAACCACAAATTCTCATCCATGTTAGTTATACTAAGCTATGCTTATACCTAGTCTTGCCATAAATATTGTAATAAAGAAAAAAGAAAATTGTTAACTGCAAATAACATTTATTAC